>NC_080547.1:12537050-12652050 GCF_028640845.1 Ahaetulla prasina
CCTTCCAGGGGTATCTTCTCTGCTTTCCAATTTTGCGCAAAAACAGTTCTTGCTGCTGTTATTAGATGTATAATATGCCACGGTAGTTAAGTGAATTGCTTTGCGGTGGATAAGTTAGTCACCCGGTTGAGAAGTGAATCCAGCTTTCCCCAGGAGGTCACAAAAAAGGGGATTATGTGACCCCAGGTCATTGCGACCGTCATAAATATGAGTCATAGATATGTGTCAGTTGCCAAGCATCCGAATTTGGATCACGTGACCACTGGGATGCTGCAACGGTCTCTAAGTGTGAAAAACAGCCTTAAGTCCCGTTTTTTCAGTGCCGAGCAGTCACTAAACAAAGTGTTGTAAATCAAGGAGTAGCTGTATAGAGTGGATGAGCCCCCCACCCCACCCCCGTGTTCATCTCGGCTCCTTAACCTTGGCCTTGGTAACATGTGGAGACCATGTTTTCCCTCTGTTCAATCCTGACCCACAACCACCTTCCAACTTCTGACATCTGCCAGTCGTAAGAGGCTGGATTGTCCCCCCCTTCAGAGAGGGTCTTCCCCGCTTCGGCTAATCGCTACAGCCCCCCCTTTTTTTTTAAAAAAAAAAGCCAGTGTTCCCCCCCCCCCCAACTCTCCAAGCTCTGGAATAAATAATCTTCAAATAAAGGACTTGGTTCATTCATTCCCTTTCAGGCATTTCTCCCACTCCTTGTAGGCTCCGACCATCGACAACAATATGTGGGCTTTTTGTTCCTCCTCCCCCCCCCCCACCCTTTGTAACCAGACCTAGACTTTCAACCAGGGGGGAAGGGAAAAGTCTGTACTTTGGCATGCCGATCCCTTGCCCTGGAACATTGTGAGGTCTTGTGATATTTTTTTCCCCCCAGAAGTTGTAAACGTCCAGCCTTGATCGGTCTCCCGTCTTCTCTCAACGTGATCGGTTCCGCAAAAGTGCCGGATTTACACGTTGGGCCGCTAAACTCGGATTCATTTACACCATCGTCGCTGACTTAATAATGTATTAGAACCAGTTTGGTCTAGCGGCGAAGGCGCCAGGCTACAAAGCAGGAGAGTGGGAGTTCTAGTACTGCCTTATTTATTATTTTATTATTTATTGAATTTTTATACCGCCCTTCTCCTGAAGGACTCAGGGCGGTGTACAGCCAGAAGTAAAAACATAAAATATATACAATTAAAACCACAGTTAAAACATAGCAGAATTATAAAGGCTGATAATTAAAATTAAAATTTTAAATTTTAAAATATTAACAAAACCCCAAAATTAAAATTCCACACTATTATGCTATTATGCCTTAGGCATGAAAGCCAGCTGGGTGACTTTGGGCCAGTCACCAGGAGACTGGGAGTTGTAGTCCTGTCTTTTGCATGAAAACCGGCTGGGTGACTCTTGGCCAATCACCAGGAGACTGGGAATTCTAGTCCCATCTTAAGCATGAAAGCCGGCTGGGTGACTCTGGGGCAATCACCAGGAGACTGGGAGTTCTAGTCCTGCAATAGGCATGAAAGACAGCTGGGTGACTTTAGGCCAGTCACCAGGAGACTGGGAATTCTAGTCCCATTTTAAGCATGAAAGCCGGCTGGGTGACTTTGGGCCAATGACCAGGAGACTGGGAGTTCTAGTCCTGCAATAGGCATGAATGCCAGCTGGGTGATTTTGGGCCAGTCACCAGGAGACTGGGAGTTGTAGTTCTGTTTTATGCATGAAAACCGGCTGGGTGACTCTGGGCCAGTCATTCTCTCTCAGCCCAACTCTTGGAAAAAACTAAACCAAACCAGGCTCCATTTCAGCATAACTAATTAGCTAAACATGACAACTCCCCGCTATTTAATAATTTCCCTCTTCTCATTGTCTTTATGTCCATTTGCAGACAAGTTTTGGAAAGCAAAAAAGTTTGCAGCTGCCTTCAGAAACTATAATTTATGAGTTGCAGTACAGCAAATCCCAGCTTTAAGAAACCTTCCGGTTTAAGGACAGCCCATAGTTAAGAACTCAGCCTATCATAGCAAAATTTGAGTTAAATACACAATAATTCAGGTCAAATGCACAATGGTTTGAGTTTATTACACAATCCTACTTAACACAGAATTATACAATTACGCTGTTCTGGCTTACGTATCAATTCGAGTGAGGGACAGACCTTGGAATGGAACTCCTCCTTAAATTGCAGACTATCTGTAGCAATTTCCCTGCACTGCAGTGAGCCAAAACCAACCCTCCTCAACTGGGCTCCTGTAAATGTCAAAACCCAACCTTCTTCCTTAAGATGATGAGCAGAGAGCTGTTCACAAAGGACAGTCAATTTTTGCTTAGGACAGGGGTCAGCAACCTGCGGCTCTGGAGCCACATGTGGCTCTTTCATCCCTCTGCTGCAGCTCCATAATTGGTAGGGCTTTCATTTAGTTCAGTTAGAGGAAAAGGGATGCCACGCTAGGAGGAGACTCTATGGTGGGGGAACCGGACTTCCTGTTGGTAGAGGAAAAATGACACTGCGCCAGGAGGAGACTCCATGGTGGGGGAACCGGACTTCCTGTTGGTAGAGGAAAAATGACACTGTGCTAGGAGGAAACTCTATGGTGGGGGAACCGGACTTCCTGTTGGTACAGGAAAAATGACACTGTGCTTGGAGGAAACTCTATGGTGGGGGAACCGGACTTCCTGTTGGTAGAGGAAAAATGACACTGCGCTAGGAGGAGACTCCATGGTGGGAGAACCGGACTTCCTGTTGGTAGAGGAAAAATGACACTGCGCTAGGAGGAGACTCCACGGTGGGGGAACCGGACTTCCTGTTGGTAGAGGAAAAATGACACTGTGCTAGGAGGAAACTCTATGGTGGGGGAACCGGACTTCCTGTTGGTAGAGGGAAAATGACACTGCGCTAGGAGGAGACTCTATGGTGGGGGAACCGGACTTCCTGTTGGTACAGGAAAAATGACACTGTGCTTGGAGGAAACTCTATGGTGGGGGAACCGGACTTCCTGTTGGTAGAGGAAAAATGACACTGCGCTAGGAGGAGACTCCACGGTGGGGGAACCGGACTTCCTGTTGGTAGAGGAAAAATGACACTGTGCTAGGAGGAAACTCTATGGTGGGGGAACCGGACTTCCTGTTGGTACAGGAAAAATGACACTGTGCTTGGAGGAAACTCTATGGTGGGGGAACCGGACTTCCTGCTGGTAGAGGAAAAATGACACTGCGCTAGGAGGAGACTCCATGGTGGGGGAACCGGACTTCCGGTCAGCATAGGAAAAAGGATGCCGTGCTATGAGGAAACTCTATGGTGGGGGAACCGGGCTTCCGGTCGGCTCCAGAATTGAATGGGGAGGCTTCCGGTTAGGACCTTTGCGGCTCTTTGAGTGTTTAAGGTTGCCGACCCCGGGCTTAGGAGGAAGTTACTTTCCTGCCTTCTAAGCAGTCATCTCACAGGCACCAAGCGAAGCACCAGATTTCGAGAAAATCAGCAACCATTTTTCTCCCCCTCCCCCCCCCCCATTTATTTAACTTGGGTGCAGGCATCCAAAGCACGTCCAGCTAACCAATGAATTACATGCAATAACCGAGTTAGAAGGGACCGTGGAGGTCTTCTAGTCCAACCCCTTGCTCCAGCAAAAGACCCTATACCATTTCAGGCAAATGCCTGTCCAGTCTCTTCTTAAAAGCCTCCAGTGATGGAGCGACCACAACTTCTGGTGGCAAGCTGTTCCACTGATCGATTGTTCTCACCGTTAGGAAGTTTCTCCTCAGTTCTAGGTTGGTTCTCGCCTTGATTAGTTTCCATCCATTGCTTCTTGTCCTGCCTTCAGGTGCTATGGAAAACAGATTGACCCCCTCATCTTTATGGCAGCCCCTCAAACATTGGAAGACTGCTATCATAACTCCTCTAGTTCTCCTTTTCACTACCTAATACCTGCCACAATTCTTCATATGTTCACCCACCCCCCTCCGGCTGCTGTAGGTAACCCTGGGATACAGCCTTGAGAGAGATAAGCATGGAATGCAGATCTGCCTGCCATGCCGTTTCCCACCTGGCCTACAGCAACTCGGGAGGAGGTCAGGGATCCTTTGCGAGTTGACATTAGCCTCCAGACCCCTAATCCTCTTTTTTGCTCTTTTCTGCACTCTTTCCAGAGTCTCTGCATCTTTTTATATATATATATATTGTGTTGATCAAAACTGGGCACAGTATTCCAAGGGCGGTCTTGTCTGCAGCACCTTTCAGAGTAGAGCAAAAATCTCTCTCTCTTTCTCTCTCTCTCTGTCTGTCTCTCTCTGTCTCCCCCCAGTTCAGAATCTGGTTTTTCGTTTAGTGGGATGGAAAAGTGTTTTGCCTGGAAGACTGGATTTGTCTGGGTCAGCCCTGGATGGAGAATTTCCATCCCTGCTGAGAGATGCCTGATGCCGTTTGATTGAAAAAACTGCACACGTTCCATAGAACCTGAGGAGGAATCCTATCAGGGCCACCGAGCTGGCAAGGAAAGAGGACCTCTCTTCCAAGCTCAGTCTGACCCGTCCCTCTGTCTTCCAGAACAGCTGTGTGATTCTGAGGCTACCTCCATCCCCCCCCCCCCCGCGCCTACTTCCTGTTCCCCGGCATCTTTGCAGCTGGATCTGGTCAGCCATTCTCATTCCTGGTTAATGAGAAACTCCTGGACTTTGCCTCTGGGCAGCCAACGTGACTTTGCAAAGCTGCAAGAGAGAGAACGGGAATTGAGATTGAAGCTACGGAAAGGCAGCAGTAGCTCTGCCCCCCCCCCAGCTTCATCTGAACACAACTGGTCAGGGCTGAGTTGGGGGTCCCGAGAGAAGATGGTGACTCTTCCATGGGAAAAGGATAACCTCAACCCCAGATGAACAGGGGTGGTCTATCAAGACCATACTTGGAATATTGCATCCAGATTTGGACACCACCATATAAAACAAAGATGTGGAGACTCTAGAAAGAGGGCAGAGAAGAGCAACAAAGATGATAGCTAGAAAGGAGACGGATGCCACCCATGTGGTTCTAGTTTGATTTCCATATTTGAGGGGCTGCTACAAAGAAGAGGGAGTCAAGCTATTCTCCAAAGCACCAGAAGGCAGGACGTGGAAAGTGGAAACTAATCAAGGACAGAACGGAGAACTAAGGAGAAAGTTCCTGACAGTGAGAACAATTAATCAGTGGAAGGACTTGCCTCCAGAAGTTACAGATTAACTTAGTTGGAAGGGACCTTGTAGGTAATCTAGTCCAACCCCCTGCCGAAGCAGGAGACCCTACACTATTTTGAAAGATAATAGTCCAGTCTCTTCCAGGGATGAAGCTCCCACAACTTCCGAAGGCAACTTCTGTTCCATGGGTTGATTGTTCTCACTGTCAGAAAATTTCTCCTTATTTCCAGGTTAAATCTCTCCTTGATCAGTTTCCAACCATTATTCCTTGTCTGGCCTTCGGGTGCTTTGGAGAATAGCTTGACCCCCTTCCTCCTCTCTGGGGCAGCCCCTCAAATATTGGAAGACTGCTACTATGTCTTCCCTGATCCTTCTCTTCCCTAGACTAGCCATGTCTTCTGTCCATCCATGGTTCACTCAGACTTCCTTCCTTCCTTCCTTCCTTCCTTCCTTCCTTCCTTCCTTCCTTTCCTTCCTTCCTTCCTTTTGCTTTGGAAAATAGTGTGACCCCCTTCTGTCTGTGACAGCCCCTCAAGTATTGGAAGGCTACTATCCTGTCTCCCCAGGTCCTTCTCTTCCCTAGACTAGCCTTGTCTTCTGTCCATCCATGGTTCACTCAGACTTCTTTCTTTCTTTCTTTCTTTCTTTCTTTCTTTCTTTCTTTTCTTTCCTTCCTTCCTTCCTTCCTTCCTTCCTTTTGCTTTGGAAAATAGCTTGACCCCCTTCTTCCTCTCTGTGGCAGCCCCTCAAGTATAGGAAGGCTGTTATCCTGTCTCCCCTGGTCCTTCTCTTCACTAGACCAGCCAGGCCCAGTTCCTGCAACTGTTCATCGTACGTTTTAGTTGAGATTTTAAAGAAGAGATTGGACAACCATTTGTCTGAAAAGGTATATGGCCATGTTGGCAAACCTTCTTGGCGTCATGTGCCAAAACAGGAGTATGCACAGGTGCGGGGGCATTTCCAGAAACAGGAAGAACATCTCCCTGGCATGCATGCATAGGAGCACCAGAAAACAGAGAAGCAGTTCCCCAGTGCGCATGCATGTGCTGGGAAACTGATCTTCCGGTTTGTGACGTGCACGCTGGTCACCTGGTCTTCTGGTTTCTAGCACGCATACACGTGCAAAGACCCGGAAGAGCAACAGGTGATGGTTGGCAGGCCCAGAGAGATGTCTCTGTGTGCCACCTCTGGCACACGTACCATAGGTTCATCATCATGGGTATAGGGTTTCTGTTGTGCCTCGTCCGCTTTCCCCGCAGCCGGGCCCATCTTATCTGCTTCCGAATGCTGAGGAATGTCCTAGCATGCCTCCCAGCCCCAGCCCTGGCTCCATGCCCAGACAGGCCGAAGAGGAAGAAGTGCCTCCAGCCCCCAGCTCTGGCTCCATGCCCAGGCAAACAGAGCAACTAGACCCCTCCCCCACAGCATGTGAGCCTGAGGAAGGTCAATTACCAACAGCTGCAGACTGGAGTGACCCTCGCTTCAGGAGAATTGATACGCGGCGGCAACAGAAGGAAGGGAGGGGCAGGCCTGGATAAGTGCTGAGTCATGGAGCCACACCCCATGGCCTATATAAAGGATCTGCTTTCTGGCATTCTCTGAGTCAGGCAAAGTCTACCTTATCTTGCTGAAGTCACTTTCTGGTCTCCTGCCTGCATTGAGAACTTTGCTAGGACTTTGGCAGAGCTGCAGAGGCACGCCTGATTCGGATTTCCCTGACCTGGCCATCAGCGGAGGAGTGGGACACGACAGTTTCCTGCTTAAGCAGGGGATTGGGCCAGTGGTGATATCTGAACCGGTTTACTACCGGTTCGCCGGCTGCGCGTGCATGCGCAGTGCACACCACTCACTAAATGCAAGGGGCCCGTGCATGCAGCGCACGCCAAAAGGAGGCATGGGGTAAGTAGAACAGCGCGGGGTGTGTGTGTGTGTGTGATCAGCTCTGGCGCGCGATCTTTTTTTTTACTTTTAAAAGCATTTTTTTTACCACCTATTCGGCCAAATAGGTTGTAAAAAAAATGCTTTTAAAAGTAAAAAAAAAAAGGCTCTGATGATCACGCGCCTCAGCTGTGATTGTCAAAGCCTCTTTTTTACCTTTTAAAAGCATTTTTTAAAAGAAGCGGGCAAGCGGGTAAGCAGGCAAGTGGGAGACCGGGCATTGGGTGGGGATGGGCGGGAGGGGGGATTTTTGCTACCGGTTCTCAGAACCACCCACCACCATCGCTACCGGATTGGCCGATCCGGTCCGAACCGGGAGCATTTCACCCCTGGGTTGGGCTAGAAGACCTCCAAGGTCCCTTCCAACTCTGTTATTCTTTCAAGCGGGGTTTAAGATGGCTTCTGAGTTACAAAAGGAGGAACGTCCATTTTTTTTTTGCTACGGAGAATGGCAAAATGATTTGAGGCAGGCATATCTTGGGAAACCAGCAGAGAAAATTAGAACAGTTCACTCCTTGCTGTGTTATGAACTTTGGGGAAAAAAAGAAAAAAAATCAGAGAGAAAAATATTGTTGCAAATGTTATTTCTGGCTTTTTGCTCAGCAGGGTGGAGGGAGCAGATGGGGAGATCCTGGCCGGTAGTGCTTTCCTGCCCTGGCTTATATTTTGATCAGTCCCTGGATGGGAGATTTGGCACTCGGGCCGAGCAAATGGCAGAGAAGTGGCCTCCGGGCGCCAGCTCCGAGCTGCCACATCAGCAGCAGCGGAGGCAGAAGCAGAGCAATGGCCACGAGCCGCCAAGCTGGCCGGTGAGGGTAATGGGGCCAGCGCGTGGTTTGCTGGCCGAGCTCCAGCGCCCGTCCTTGGGGCTTTGGATGCAGCAGAGAAGAGGAAGCTGCTGTGGTTTGGGGTGGGGGGGGAAGGAGAAACATCTGCCATGGCATCAGCATGTGCCCCTGGCAAATCCGAGAGGTGGGCAGAGGTCCAAAGCCAGCCGAGAGGCGCAAGGGCAGCCCGCTTGCCTCTGGTTTGATTTGAGGTTGTTCGTGTCATTGCTACCCGGATCGGGTCTTGGGAGCGGTTCGCTGGACAGTGTGGATAACCTGGAGGATGCGGGAAGGGCTGGAGGGGAAAACGGGAACTCAGATCTGGGATCAGGCAAGAAAGCAGAAACTCCAGCTGGAAGTGAAGCAGATGGAGGGCCGCCCACTCGCAGAAACTTAACCCTGCTGAGCTCAGCCGAGAAGATCTGCAGAGCAACCCGGGCTAGAGTGGCTGGGGAGGGAGGGAGGGAGGGAGGGAAAATGAAAGGAAGGAAGGAAGGAAGGAAGGAAGGAAGGAAGGAAGGAAGGAAGAGGGGGGGAGGGGGGGGAAAGGAAGGAAGGGAGGGAAGGAAAATTGAAGAAGGAAGGAAAAGAAAATAGAAGGGAGGGAGGAGGCAGGCAAAATGAAAAGAAGGAAGGAAGGAAGGAAGGTGGGAGGGGGAGGGAGGGAAAAAGGAAGGAAGGAAGGAAGGAAGGAAGGAAGGAAGGAAGGAAGGAAGGAAGGAAGGAAGGAAGGAAGGAAGGAAGGAAAAGAAACTAGAAGGGAAGGAGGGAGGCAAAAGGAAGGAAGGAAGGAAGGAAGGAAGGAAGGAAGGAAGGAAGGAAGGAAGGAAGGAAAGAAACTAGAGGGAAGGGAGGGAGGAGGGAGGCAAAATGAAAGGACATAAACTGTTTCAACTCCTACCCTCAAAACGACGCTATGGAGCACTGCACACCAGAACAACTAGACACAAGAACAGTTTCTTCCCGAAGGCCATCACTCTGCTAAACAAATAATTCCCACAACACTGTCAAACTATTTACTAAATCTGCCCTACTATTAATCTTCTCATCGTTCCCATCACCCATCTCCTTCCATTTATGACTGCATGACTTTAACTTTGTTGCTTTTATCCTTACGATTTATATTGATATCGATTGTTTCCTGATTGCTTATTTGTACCCCATGACTATCATTAAGTCTTGTACCTTATGATTCTTGATGAAAGTATCTTTTCTTTTATGTACACCGAGAGTGTATGCATCAAGATAAATTCCTTGTGTGTCCAATCACACTTGACCGATAAAAAATTCTATTCTATTCTATTCTTTCTGTATTTTGGCTGACCAAAAAAAAAAAAAATGATTCCCCCCCCCCCCCCGCCCATCCTCTTTCGGTGTTTTATCTTTGTTTCGCTCTGCCTGGCAGCCAGGAAAGCATCTGCCCTGGATTCCAACTTGGTCTCCAAGAAGCTGGAAATGCATTTACCTTGTTGGATGAAAGGAGGGAGGAAAGCAGGCCCCTCCCTTCCAGTCCCAACCACATTGGCTGCTGCTAGTTGGATCCAGATGTTGAGATGGGGGGACTCCCCCAAAACATAATACAGCAATGAGATTCCAGGCCACATGTTCTCCAGCAAAGCAGCCATTGGACGCCATGCGCTATCTGTAGGTGGCCTGCTGGGCAGAGCCTGGGAAAAGCATGAAAGGAGACATTCTCAAGTTCTGGTTTTAATCATCCCAGACACACACTCTCGGGCTCTGCAGATAAGGTCTCCAAGGATACCATCCAGAGGGAGAAGAGAGTAAGGGGTGCACGGTTGGGGTGTTGCTCTAGAAGCCAACTGAAATCTAGACTTCAGAGGATAATTAGAACTGCAGAAAACACAATGGCTACCCAACCTGTCGTCCATACTGCACGAGTCAACAAGAGGGCTGTGAAAATATTTACAGACCCCCTCACATCCTGGACATAAACCGTTTCAACTCCTACCCTCCATGCACTTATAACCCACAATGCAATGGGTGGTTTCTCCTCTTGAAATGAAATTTCAAGAGGAGAAACCACCCATTGCATTGTGGGTTATAAGTGCATGGAGATCTACTAGGCTCCAAACGGGGTTCGGGGGGGTGCAGAGGGGTCACAGAAGCATGCGAAGGGATGCAGGGTGGGGGGGAGGGGGTCGCTCTCACATTTATTTAATTTATTTTTATTTTATTTATTTATTTTGTCACAACAATATACATAAGCATCACGCAAAAAGATTATATAGTATATAAACATATATATGAAGAACTATAAGGAGGTATAAGCACATATATATATATATATATATAGGAAGAAGAAAAGAAAAACAATAGGACAGGAACGGTAGGCACGTTTGTGCTCTTATGCACGCCCCTTATGATCCTCTTAGGAATGAGGTGAGGTCAGTAGTAGAAAGTTTTTGGTTAAAGCTTTTGGGATTATGGGAAGAGACCACAGAGTCAGGTAAAGTGTTCCAAGCACTGAGGATTCTGTTACAGAAGTCATATTTTCTGCAATCTAGATTAAAGCGGTTAACATTAAGTTTAAATCTATTGGTTGCTCTTGTATTATGGCAATAAAGCTGAAGTAGTCTTTAATAGGAAGGACATTACAATAGATGATTCTATGAGTTAAACTTAGGTCTTGTCGAAGGCGACGGAGTTCTAAGTTTTCTAAGCCTAGGATTTCAAGTCTGGTGGGATATCGTATTTTGTTGTTTTCAGAGGAGCATTATGGGTGCAGGGGGTGCATAATGTGATGTGCGAGCGCGCTTTGGGCACACAACAACATAAAGGTTTGTCATCACTGCCCTAGAGCATCATCAAAGATGGACAGGAAAGGGATGGAAAATCTCAACCCAGCACAAAAAGTGAGATGAAGGCCATTCTAGATCAGGGGTCTCCAAGTTTTGTCCCTTTAAGACTTGTGGACTTCAACTCCCAGAGTTCCTCAGCCAGCTTTGCTTTGCTGGCTGAGGGACTCTGAAAGTAAGTTAGTAAGTAACTCTGAAAGTAAGTTAGTGTGGTAAGGCCACACTTGGAATATTGCATTCAGTTTTGGTCGCCACGATGTAAAAAAGATGTTGAGAGACTCTAGAAAGAGTGCAGAGAAGAGCAACAAAGATGATTAGGGGACTGGAGGCTAAAACATATGAAGAACGGTTGCAGGAACTCGGTATGTCCAGTTTAATGAAGAGAAGGACTAGGGGTGACATGATAGCAGTGTTCCAATATCTCAGGGGTTGCCACAAAGAAGAGGGAGTCAAACTATTCTCCAAAGCACCTGAAGGCAGGACAAGAAGCAACAGGTGGAAACTAATCAAGGAGAGAAGCAACCTAGAACTAAGGAGAAATTTCCCGACAGTTAGAACAATCAATAAGTGGAACAACTTGCCTGCAGAAGTTGTGAATGCTCCAACACTGGAAACTTTTAAGAAAATGTTGAATAGCCATTTGTCTGAAATGGTGTAGGGTTTCCTGCCTCGGCAGGGGGTTGGACTAGAAGACCTCCAAGGTCCCTTCCAACTCTATTATTATGTTATGTTATGTTAAGTCTTAAAGGGACCAAGGTTGGAGACCCCTGTTCTAGAAGGTCGGTAGAGCAGAGCCCATCAGCCAACCAGCATTTTGCTGGGGAGAAAGACTATCAAACCTTCTATCAAGTACTAACCAAGTTTGAAATGGGTGTCAAGGAACAAGGCTTCCTCTTTCTGTTCTCTGCAGAAAGCAGGATTTGTCCCTCAAGTACTTCTTGGAAGCAGCAAGACAAATCTGAAGCTGAAAGCCCCTTTCCTCTTAGCACTGATGATGTGATCTAGTTGGGTCATGAAACATCTTCAAAAAAACAAACAACCAAGCTCTGAGAGAGGACGCCGCCAAAAACCAACACTCTCCACTTGTACATAACCTGAAAGCAAACCCTACTTCCTTCTTGCCCTGATAATGTCACCTAGTTGGGTCATGAAATGTCACCAAGAAAACCGCCAAACTCAGAGCCCACCAAGGACCCCACAGTTGAAACCCAAGCTATAAATATTCTCTTCTTCTGCTAGAAGGGTCTCCAAGACAAGCCAACGGCTTCCCATTGGAGCATCTACCACCATCCAAATTGGGGACAATTCAACCAGGGCTTTTCCCAGTTCATCTAACTCCTTTCCCCCCCCGACCCCCGACCCCGAGCAAAACTGGTCCGGTTGAAAGTTTGTCAACTTCTGTTTCCTAGACAACACAGTATCAACAGTAGAAACCTTCAAATTTCTAGATTCTACCATATCGCAAGATCTACAATGGACAGCTAACATCAAAAGCATCATCAAAAAAGCATAACAAAGAATGTTCTTTCTGCACCAACTCAGGAAGCTCAAACTCCCCAAAGAGCTGCTGATCCAGTTCTGTCATCTGCACCTCTATAACTGTCTGGTTTGGTTCTGCAACCCAACAAGACAGACACAGACTTCAGAGGATCATTAGAACTGCAGAAAAAACAATGGCTGCCAACCTGCCTTCCATTGAGGACCTGTATACTGCACGAGTCAAAAAGAGGGCTGTGAAAATATTTATATCCTCAAAACGACGCTATAGAGCACTGCACACCAGAACAACTAGACACAAGAACAGTTTCTTCCCGAACGCCATCATTCTGCTAAACAAATAATTCCCTCAACACTGTCAAACTATTTACTAAATCTACACTACTATTAATCTTCTCATCGTTCCCATCACCCATCGCCTTCCACCTATGACGGTAACTTTGTTGCTTGTATCCTTACGATTTATACTATAATTGATTGTTTCCTGATTGCTTATTTGTACCCTATGACTATCATTAAGTGTTTGTACTTCATGATTCTTGATGAATGTATCTTTTCTTTCATGTACACTGAGAGCATATGCACCAAGACAAATTCCTTCTGTGTCCAATCACACTTGGCCAATAAAAAAATCTATTCTATTCTATTCTATTCTATTCTTCATTCCAATATCTATTCTATTCTATTCTATTCTATTCTATTCTATTCTATTCTATTTTTCATCCCAATATCTATTTTATTCTGTTCTGTTCTGTTCTATTCTTCATTCCAAGTTCTATTCTATTCTATTCTATTCTATTCTATTCTATTCTATTCTATTCTATTCTTCATTCCAATATCTATTCTATTCTATTCTATTCTGTTCTGTTCTATTCTATTCTTCATCCCAATATCTATTCTATTCTATTCTATTCTGTTCTGTTCTGTTCTGTTCTTCATTCCAATATCTATTCTATTCTGTTCTGTTCTGTTCTGTTCTGTTCTGTTCTGTTCTGTTCTGTTCTGTTCTGTTCTTCATTCCAATATCTATTCTATTCTATTCCAGTTCCCGGAGAAACAAATGGACCAGCTCTCTTTTGGCTTCCGGTAAGCCAGCGGGCATCTCATTATTCCCCCACTGAAATAAGGGAGCAGCAGACCCAGAATGGTTTGAATGAAAGAGAAGGGGGTCTCTTCTTCCTTCCTAGAAACTGGGAGTGGGAGTGGGCATCCAGGCTCCGCCCGTTTCCAACTTTTCTGCAGTTCACACGACCCCCCCCCATCCTTTCCCCCCAACCCAACCTTTTCCAGCCATGCGGAGGGGGGGTGGGGGGGCTGCGCTCGCAAGACAACAACCGGGACGCAGAGCAACCCAAGAGCCCGGAGGTGGGGCCACCGGGTGAAAGCAAGCCCACCCTGCAAAAAGCCCCCACCCCACCCCGACCTCCACGCAGGCTGAGCGCCACGTGGGAAGCCGCCCTCCCCTCCCTTTCCCTTCCCAACTCCGCTCTCCCCTCCTCCTCCTCCTCTCCCTCCTCCCCGGCGGCTAAGGGCGGGTATTCTCTCCAGCTCGGGGGGTGGGTGGGTGGGAAGGGGGCCTTGTACCCCCCCTTCTCTCCGGCCCAGCCGAGGGTCGCCTGCCGCTTTAAGGCTGCGCTCCGCCGAGCCGAGCGACCGAGCCAGGCAAGGAAGTGGCGGGGAGAAGCGGGGAAAGGGGAAGGCGGGCAGGGGCGTCCCGAGAAGGAGACCGCTGGGGAGTGGGGGAGCCCCGCAGCTGTGAGCCGAAGGAGGCGGGTCTCCGGAGCGGCCCGCCTTCCCTCCTGCCCAGCCCCGCCGGCAAGCCAGCAACTTCGGGAAAACTTTTTTTCTTTCTTTCTTTTTCTCCCCAGCTGCGGCGGCTGGAGCAGCGCCCGAGTCCCGTCCTCTGGCCGCCCTCTGTGCGCTCCGGCCGGGGATGCTCTCTCGGGCCGGCGGCGGGGACGGCCGGCTGCTCGCCCCGCTCCTCTCCTGGCTGCTGCTGCTGCCGCTGCTGCTATCGGGGCTGGGCGGGGTGGCGGGGGCGCCGTCGGAGCTGCGGGTGCGAGTGCGGCTCCCCGACGGGCAGGTGACGGAGGAGAGCCTGCAGGCGGACAGCGGCGCCGACAGCGTCAGCCTGGAGCTCCGCAAGAGCGACGGGACCCTGGTCACCCTGGCCGCCGACTTCAAGCAGGTAACAGAGTTGGAAGGGGCTTAGAGGTCATCTAGTCCAACCCCCACCCACCCACCCCTGCTTACGCAGGAGGCCTAGGGATTCGAACCGCCGAACTTTCTGATTGACAAGCTCAGCGTCTTTGCCACTGAGCCACCTAGACAAGGCAAGGTGCGGGGGCGTCGTCCGGGTCTGGGAAATGGGGGCGGGGCGGGGCTGGAAGGGTCCCAGACGCTCTTGGGGGGAGGGGGAGGAACTGGAGGGGTCCCATTCAAAAAAAAAGGAGAGCCAGCGGGAAGAAGGGGGTTACTTCCCCTTCCTCCAAGCCTCTCCCCGTGGCGAGGAAGACTTTGACTCTCCGGTAAGGAAAAAAAGCTGCTTTGATCAGTTTTAGCTTTTATGTAGGAAGAGGGAGCAGGGCGGGGGTCGTTTTCTCTTCCTGCGTGCGATGCTCCTAACAACCCTGCAAGGTAGGCTTAGGCTGAAAGAACCTGAGCTGGCTCAGCAAAGCACCCCGGGACCAAAACGTGGTTCCTTCTTCCGTTCGGGGCTTCGGGGGTGGGTGGAAGTGGGGGGGGGGTCTTCTCTCGACTTCGCCCCAGGAACGAGAGACCACTGAATTTGCCGGGTTGTGGGAACGCAACCCGCGCTGGTTGGGCTTGAGAGCCCCCGGGATGCAGCTTGCCGGAGTGTCGGTGGCTGGGAAAGAGGAATCGAAAGGCTGGGATCCCGAACGGGTCGTTTTTGCACAAATGGGGAACTTCCAGACGTGGAAGAGGAAGGAGGGGAGGGGGAGAGAAGTGGGGCGGGGAGGGGCTTTCCTTCGGAAAAGCGAAGTTGCTCTGATGTTCTTCGCGCGTTTGGCATCAAAGAGTGTGGAAGTTTGGAAATGGTCTTTTATCTTTTCAGGCTGAGCCGTGTTTTTTTTTTTTTTTTATCTTCCCATTCCCCCCTCCCCTCTTCTCTTGCTTCCTTTTCCACACCGTCCCGTCCCAGTAGAGAAAACTCAACTGGCTGATAGGGAGATCCCTCCTCTTCCTCCTCCCTCCCCCCCCCCCCCCAGCCTCCAGGAATCTTCCAAAATTGCATCTTCAACTTTCAGATCTGTTCAGATCACAGCGTTCCCCCCCTCTCCCCTTGCAGTCGGGTTCACAAACAGGGCTTCCGGACTTCAAAAGTTTCATTTTGTTTTTCAGCCCCCAACCCCATAAAAAAATTTAAAAATTAAAAAAATCCTCCACGTGGCTCCCATATCTGTGTTCTGTTTAAAAAGTTGGGACATCAGACAGTTGAGGACTTGGGAGTCGCCCGGAGGTATATCTGCCTAATTAACTTGAGTCACATGTTGCAGTAACTGCAACCAGAAGCCAAGATAGCTGGGCTGGACTCTGGGAATCGGGGAAAACCATAAACCACACTTGGGCAATCGGCTTATACAGCCCAACCCCAAATCTGCATGCTCCTTCGGGTTCCTTCAGGTTCAAAGGGGTCATCTGACGAGTTCCCAGAAGCGTCCCTTGTCAGTTATGGGGCCAGCCCTCTGAATGAACTCCCACCAAGAATTAGAGCAGAGGTCTTCAAACTTGGCAGCCTTAGGACTTAACATAACATCAGAGTTGGAAGGGACCTTGGAGGCCTTCTAGTCCAACCCCCTGCCCAGGCAGGAAACCCTACACCATCTCAGTCAGATGGTTATCCAACATTTTCTTAAAAATTTCCAGTGTTGGAGCATTCACAACTTCTGAAGGCAAGTTGTTCCACTTATTAATTGTTCTAACTGTCAGGAAATTTCTCCTTAGTTCTAAGTTGCTTCTTTCCTTGATCAGTTTCCACCCATTGCTTCTTGTTCTACCCTCAGGTGCTCTGGAGAACAGCCCAACTTCCACTTCTCTGTGGCAGCCCCTGAGATATTGGAACACTGCTATCATGTCTCCCCTGGTCCTTCTTTTTGTTAAACTAGACATACCCAGTTCCTGCAACCGTTCTTCATATGTTTTATCCTCCAGTCCCCTAATCATCTTTGTTGCTCTTCTCTGCACTCTTTCTAGAGTCTCAACATCTTCTTACATCGTGGCACCAAAACTGGATGCAATATTCCAAGTGTGGCCTTACCAAGGCATTATAAAGTGGTACTAACACTTCACGTGATCTTGATTCTATCCTCTGTTTATGCAGCCCAGAACTGTGTTGGCTTTTTAACAGCTGCTGCACACTGCTGGCTCATATCTAAATGGTTATCCACTAGGACTCCAAGATCCCTCTCACAGGTACTACTATTGAGCAAGGTACCACATATACGGTACTGGTGCATTTTGTTTTTTTGGCCTAAATGTAGAACCTTACTTTTTTCACTGTTGAATTTCATTTTGTTAGATAGCGCCCAATGTTCAAGTCTGTCAAGATCTTTCTGTAACTTGAGCCTATCTTCTGGAGTGTTGGCTATTCCTGCCAGCTTGGTGTCATCTGCAAATTTGATGAGTTCCCCATCTATCCCCTCGTCCAAGTCATTGATGAAGATGTTGAAGAGTACTGGGCCTAAAACAGAGCCTTGGGGTACTCCACTGCATACTTCCCTCCATGTGGATGTAGTTCCGTTGAGGACTACACGTTGAGTGCGGATTTCAACTCCCAGAATTCTCCAGCCAGCTGTGCTGGAGTTTGGGGACCCCTGATCTAGAGGTATCCTGCCCTTGGCGGCATTGCTTTAAAGACCTCTCACCAAGACAGACAGATTAACAGAGTTGGAAGGGACCTTTTAGGTCATCTAGTCCAACCCCTCCCTCCCCCCCCACCCAAGCAGGAGATCCTACACCATTTCTAACAGATAGCAGTCCAGTCTCTTCTTGAAAGCCTCCAGCAATGAAGCTCCCACAACTTCCGAAGGCAACTTCTGTTCCATGGGTTGATTGTTCCCACTGTCAGAAAGTTCCTCCTCATTTCTAGGTTGAATCTCTCCTTGTTCAGTTTCCATCCATTCATTATTCCTTGTCTGGCCTTCAGGTGCTTTGGAAAATAGCTTGACCCCCTTCCTCCTCTCTGTGGCAGCCCCTCAAATATTGGAAGGCTGGTATCCTGTCTCCCCTGGTGCTTCTATTCACTAGACTAGCCGTGCCCAGTTCCTGCTACCGTTCATTGTATGTTTTAGCCTCCAGTCCCCTCATCATCCTGGTTGCTCTTCTCTGCACTTTTTCTCAACATCTTTTTTATAGCGTAGTGACCAAAACTGGATGCAGTACTCTAGGAGTGGCCTTACTAAGTCTTTATAGAGTGGTATTAGTTCTCCCCACTTTTGCTAAGATAGATATGGCCTGTGGTTGAATATATTTGTATATGTAGTCCTCAAGTTAGAACAGTTCATTTAGTGACCATTTGGAGTTACAACAGCATTGAAAATAGTGATTTAGGGCTGTGTTTCACACTTACGACTGTTGTAGCATTCCCGTGGTCATGTGATCAAAATTAAGACACTTGGCAACTAACACACTATAAAAAAGATGTTGAGACTCTAGAAAAAGTGCAGAGAAGAGCAACCAGGATGATTAGGGGACTGGAGGCTAAAACATATGAAGAACGGTTGCAGGAACTGGGCCTGGCTAGTGAAGAGAAGGACCA
The DNA here is from genome assembly GCF_028640845.1 of Ahaetulla prasina. Lineage (NCBI taxonomy): Eukaryota > Metazoa > Chordata > Lepidosauria > Squamata > Colubridae > Ahaetulla > Ahaetulla prasina. Next base: position 12,555,062 of record NC_080547.1, read on the forward strand.
GGGGGGACAGGATAGCAGTTTTCCAATATTTGGGGGGGGCTGCCCCAGAGAGGAGGGGGTCAAGCTATTTTCCAAAGCACCTGAAGGCCAGACAAGGAATAATGGATAGAAACTGAACAAGGAGAGATTCAACCTGGAAATAAGGAGGAATTTTCTGACAGTGAGAACAATCAACCCATGGAACAGAAGTTGCCTTAGGAAGTTGTGGGAGCTTCATCCCTGGAAGCTTTCAAGAAGAGACTGGACTGCCATCTATCAGAAATGGCGTAGGGTCTCCTGCTTGGGCGGGGGGTTGGACTAGATGACCTACAAGGTCCCTTCCAAGTCTGTTAATCTGAACTCCTCATAAGGAATCACATGGTTGGTTTTTCTTCCTCTTTTCCTTGTTCTTCAGTCTCGCATGAAAATGTTCTGTAGTAACTCTTAAGCACTGAGTTGTTCCTTTTACTTTTTTTTATGGCCTTAACCTCTGGCCAGAAGTTGATGGTGACTAAGGACAAAGTACTTAAGAACACATCCATTAAGGCGAAAGGAACTCGGATATGACATTAGGGGTTATGTTTTTGGACTTAACCTAGAGGTGTCTTCTGTCTTTTAGAGCCAAGAACAAAGGTCCTTGTGTGAGGAGGAGGAGGTTGGTGGAGGATCTTGGTGAGATCTTACTAAGTAGCAAAATGTGGAGAAATTACTATTCAGGAAGAATTTGTGTCAGGGCAAACTTTGATGTGCCGTGGCCTCTACCCTTTCCCTCCCCCATACTTTCTCTTTCTTTATAGAAGGGGGGGGGTCTTGAATGTCAGCCCAAAGCCTTTCTCATTTTTTGTTACCTGCAAAGCAACTTAAGTAGGAGAGAGAGGGAGGAGGGAGGAAGAAGGGAAGGGAAGGAAAGGAAAGGAAAGGAAAGGAAAGGAAAGGAAAGGAAAGGAAAGGAAAGGAAAGGAAAGGAAAGGGGTAGGTAGAGGAAGGAAGGAAAATGGAAGGAAGGAAGGAAAATGGAAGGAAGAAAAATGGAAGGAAGGCAGGAAGGCAGGCAGGCAGGCAGGCAGGCAGGAAGGAAGGAAGGAAGGAAGGAAGGAAGGAAGGAAGGAAAAGTGGAAGGAAGGAAAAGTGGAAGGAAGGAAGGAAGGAAAGAAAAATGGAAGGAAGGAAGGAAAAATGGAAGGAAGGAAGGAAGAAAGGAAGAAAAATGGAAGGAAGGAAGAAAAAATTGAAGGAAAGAAGGAAGGAAGGAAGGAAGGAAGGAAGGAAGGAAGGAAGGAAGGAAGGAAGGACCCAATTCTTAATGAGGTGCTTTAGAAAAACATCATATTCCATTTGCACCTCCTGTGATGCACTGTGAACACGAGGAGAATTTAGGAGACCGTTCATCCCTCGTCCCTCCACTATTACCATGTCTTGCATTTCCATTCATCCCATCTCTAGCATGTCCAGCCAAGCTGGGAAGTCTGGGATTTGAAGTCCAAGCTATCTAGAAGATAATATTCTTGAGACAGACTGTGGTGGATCAGAATTATGTTCTTTCCAACTGCCCTAGAGAGCACGGCCAAATCAGAGATAGAATGGGTCTTCTGAAGACCTGGTGACCACAACATGGCAGAAGTTCTCCCCAACTTCTATAAGGTCTTTATCCAAGCAGGAACAAACACCCCAAATCTTGACTTTCAGCAGAGGGACCCAAAAGGGAAGGGCAAGTTCTTTGGGAAGAACGGGGGAACTTCTAGCCTTTCCAGATGTTTCATATTTCCATTCCTGACACACACACCCTAGTTTGCACACACAACTGTCTTGAATTCCACAGCCTGGATGCACCAGCTTTGACGTGTCTTTGATTTTGAGCCTGACGCATCGTAGGAACTGTCGGGGAAAGCAACTCGGGGCTGAGGGACACCTACAGAGATCCTGCAAGGTGATGAGAAGAATGTGGACCTTTGAAGCATAGAAAACACTCTTTCTAACATCGTTAAACCATGTTAAGGACTGAGTGCTTCTTAACCATGATTCTCACAATGTTGAGAATCTCGGCTGCCCCATGACGAATCATTAATTACTTTGGTGGAATAGAATAGAATAGAATTTTTTATTGGCCAGGTGTGATTGGACACACAAGGAATTTGTCTTGGTTATTATTATTTATTATTATTATTATTAAGAATAATAATGAAGAACGGTTGCAGGAACTGGGTATGTGTAGTTTAATGAAAAGAAGGACTAGGGGAGACATGACTTGCAGTGTTCCAATCTCTCAGGGGCTGCCCCAAAGAAGAGGGGGTCAAGCTATTCTCCAAAGCACCTGAAGGCAGGACAAGAAGCAACAGGTGGAAACTAATCAAGGAGAGAAGCAGGAGAACTAAGGAGAAATTTCCCGACAGTTAGAACAATTAATCAGTGGAACAACTTGCCTGCAGAAGTTGTGAATGCTCCAACACTGGACATTTTTAAGAAAATGTTGGATAGCCATTTGTCTGAAATGGTGTAGGGTTTCCTGCCTGGGCAGGGGGTTGGACTAGAAGGCCTCCAAGGTCCCTTTCAACTCTGTTATTATGTTATGTTATATGTTGTTATTTTATTGGTTAGTATTATCATTTTTCTCCTCCTCCTCCTTCCTTTCCTGGAAGAGGTGATAAGAAATATATATATATATATATTGGGCACTTTTCAAGAGAGCCATGCAGATATAAAGCATTTTCCCAGTTAAGTTGCTCTTTGAAACACAAAGAAACAGTTGGAAAATACAACAATCAGTTAGCATTCCTTATCTCTGTCCCTAAAGCCATGTTTATTTGCTCACTGCACACACACTGGGCCCTTCCTCCGACTGTAAGCGGTTCATTCTCTTACTTCTTAATTTCTTGAGTTCTCTTACTTAAGTCATGGAAAGCTGTAGTAGAAGGACTGGCTCTTAATGGAAAAGAATAATCGCTTTGCTTTTGGAAAAATTCTACACCCAACTTCCAGGTTAAAAACACCTGAAACAGGTTCCGACTGGTCAGGATTGAACTAAGCTGAATTCCCTGGCCTTCTGCTAGGCAGATGTGTTGAGACTACAATGCCTGTGGTTCCCAGCCAGCAATCCAGGCTGGGGTAACCAGTCCCTTGATTAGCATTATGCACACAAACAGGCAGACAAAGAGGCACCTTAAAAAGAGAGATAGATAAAAGGGTGTCACCTGGAAAGGTGACTCCTGGTCTCGCCTTTAGGCATGAAAGCCAGCTAAGTGACTTTGGGTCACTCACCAGGAGACTGAGAATTCTAGTATTGTCTTAGGCGTGAAAGCCAGCTAAATGTCTTTGGGCCAATCACCAGGAGACGGTGAGTTCTAGTCCTGTTTTAGGCATGAAAGCCAGCTAGGTGACTTTGGACCAATCACCAGGAGACAGTGAATTCAAGTCTTGTCTTAGGTATGAAAGCCAACTGGGTGACTTTGGGCCTATAACCAGGAGACAGTGAGTTCTAGTCCTGTTGTGACCCAGGTTCCTGGACTCGGACTCCTGGACTCAGATGATTCAGAAAGTGAGGGAGAAGACCTGGCAAGGCCTGCTTCTCCTGGGCCCTCTCCCTCCCTGGCACCCACCCAAAGGGAGGAGGAGGGGCCGGCAAGGCCTGATTCTCCCGGGCCTTCTTCTGATTTGGCAACGCCCCAAGAACAGTTTTGGAGTGATACAAGACTGCGCAGATGTGACCGGCCTGCGCAGCAGAGGAGGCGTTGGGACAAAGCCAAAGAATGATGAGTCATGCAGTGACATCTACAGAGGCTATAAAAGCAGTAGGCGGAACTTCCTGGCTTTTTGTCTTGGACAAAGCAGTGAATTTGCCCCGGGCAAAATGAATCAATGGAGGGAAGAATATATTCGTGAGTAACTCTGGCCTTATCTATAATTTCCTAGTTATCTCCAGAGACTTGGCAGGCCCGTTATCTATGTAAATAAATTAGAAAAGAAGGCCTTTGACTGACTCTTTGTTGGGAGTATTGGGGGAGGGAAACAGAACAAGTCCTGTCTTAGGCGTGAAAGGCAGCTCAGCCCTACCTACCTCACACGGTTGTTGTTGTTGTTGTTGTGGGGGAAATAGGAGGAGGAAAGAGAATTAGGTATGCTCACCGCCTTGAGTTACTTCTAAAACAATAAAGGCAGGATTAAAATCTAATAAATAAATAATACATTTCTCAATTCCATGAAATGAGGAAGGACAGTTGATGTTAGGTAGAACTTTGCTCTTTTTATGAGGGTGGGGGTGTCTGGGGGGCGGGTCTGAGTCAAAGTAGGGAAAGAGAAAGAATGTGTGAAGGCATTCTGGTCTCTCTTTACATTGCATTGGCTCGCAATTCTCCATTCATCTGGAGGAGAGAGACACCCCCCCTCTTAATACACCCCAACTTGAAGTGCCAGGAAGTGTAGAAACTGTCTCTTGAGTGGTAGTTAAAATTCCAAAGCACGGGGGGGGGGGGTGTCACACTTTCCTGCATTTTTTTTTAGTCTAAGGCCTCTGCTGGGATTAATCTTTGTGCAACACCACAACAGTTTGGATGGTTCTACACAACGCTGCAGATATAAAGCCTTAATAAGGCCACACCTAAAGTAAATTATAGCACCACACTATAAAAAAGATGTCTAGACTCTAAAAAGAGTGTAGGGCAAGAGCAACCAAGATGAGTAGGGGACTGGAGACTAAAACATGCGATGAATGGTTGCAGGAACTGGGCCTGGCTAGTCTAGTGAAGAGAAGGACCAGGGGAGACAGGATAGCAATCTTCCAATATTTGAGGGGCTGCCACAGAGAGGAAGGGGTCAAGCTATATTCCAAAGCACCCCAAAGGCCAGACAAGGAACAATGGATGGAAATTGACCAAGGAGAGATTCAACCTCTGGTGGCTCAACAGACTAATGCAGTCTGTTATTAACAGCAGCTGCTTGCAATTACTGCAGGTTCAAGTCCCACCAGGCCCAAGGCTGACTCAGCCTTCCATCCTTTATAAGGTAGGTAAAATGAGGACCCAGATTATTGGGGGCAATAAGTTGACTTTGTATATAATATACAAATGGATGAAGACTATTGCTTAACACAATGTAAGCCGCCCTGAGTCTTCGGAGAAGGGCGGGATATAAATGCAAATAAAAAAAAAAACCAACCTAGAAATAAGAAATTTTCTGCCAGTAAGACCAGCAATCAACCAATAGAACAGAAGTAGCCTTCAGAAGTTGTGGGAGCTTCATCACTGGTTATTTACGGCCGGCTTCAACTTCAACAGTGGAGCCTGCTTCATGGTTGAGAAGTTTGCTGAGGACAGAAAGTGAAAGTGTCTGAAAGTATCTCATGCTTGGGAACAGATTGTGGCGTCAGATTGGGTGAGTTTCCCAGAGACCTGTGGCTGGCACTATTTGTTGAACGCAAGCGATTGTTCTTTGTTCCTTCGGGTGGGTGTCAACAGAACAGCAGCTCTACACCGCTCAACTTTGGATGGCTGCTATTTATTTATTTATTTTTATTTATTTTATTTGATTTTTATACCGCCCTTCTCCCGAAGGACTCAGGGCGGTGTACAGGCATAATAAAAACCAACAATACAATATACAAGTTTAAAATACGATTTAAAAAACTTATTTAAATTAGCCCAGTGATTAAAATTTACCATACTAAAACCCCGTTTAAAATTAATAAAATTTAACATTAAAATCCCGATTTAAGCCAGCCCCGCGCGGATAAAAAGATGAGTCTTGAGTTCGCGACGAAATGTCCGAAGGTCAGGTATTTGGCGTAAACCCGGGGGAAGTTCGTTCCAGAGGGTGGGAGCCCCCACAGAGAAGGCCCTTCCCCTGGGGGCCGCCAGCCGACATTGTTTGGCGGACGGCCCCCTGAGAAGTCCCTCTCTGTGGGAGCGTACGGGTCGGTGGGAGGCGTGTGGTAACAGCAGGCGGTCCCGTAAGTACCCAGGTCTTAAGCCATGGAGCGCTTTAAAGGTCATAACCAACACCTTAAAGTGCACCCGGAAGGCCACAGGCAGCCAGTGCAGTCTGCGCAGGAGCGGTGTTACATGGGAGCTACGCGTAGCTCCCTCTATAACCCGCGCAGCTGCATTCTGGACTAACTGAAGCCTCCGAGCGCACTTCAAGGGGAGCCCCATGTAGAGAGCATTACAGTAATCCAAGCGAGAGGTAACGAGCGCATGAGTGACTGTGCATAAGGCATCCCGATCAAGGAAGGGGCGCAACTGCTGAACCAGGCGAACCTGGTGGAAGGCCCTCCTGGAGACAGCCGTCAAATGATCTTCAAACGACAGCCGATCATCCAGAAGGACACCCAAGTTGCGCACCCTATCCTTTGGAGCCAGTAACTCGCCTCCAACAGCCAGCCGCGGCTGCAGCTGACTGAATCGGGGTGCCGGCATCCACAGCCACTCCGTCTTGGAGGGATTAAGCTTGAGCCTGTTTCTCCCCATCCAGACCCGTACAGCTTCCAAACACCGGGACAGCACTTCAACAACTTCATTGGGGTGGTCCGGGGTGGAAAAGTACAGCTGGGTGTCGTCAGCGTACTGCTGGTATCTCACTAAAAGGGAAGGTCCCTGCAGGGCTCCTTGGGTGGGGCCACCACACAGAAAGAGGGTAACAATGAATAAATCCATCTGATGGTTTGGGAAAGAAACTACAGAGTCATCTATCTGTCTATCTATCTATCTGTCTGTCTGCCTGTCTGTCTGTCTGTCTGTCTGTCTGTCTATCCATCCACCCATCCATCCATCCATCATCTCCCATCTCTCTCTTTCTCTCTCTCCCTCCCTCCCTCCCTCCCTCTCATCCATCTATCTATCTATCTATCTATCTACCTACCTACCTACCTACCTACCTACCTACCTACCTTATCTATCTGTCTGTCTGTCTGTCTGTCTATCTATCTATCTATCCATCCATCCATCCATCATCTCTCATCTCTCTCTTTCTCTCTCTCTCTCCCTCCCTCCCTCCCTCTCATCTATCTATCTATCTATCTATCTATCTATCTATCTATCTATCTACCTTATCTATCTACCCTATCTATCTTATCTATCTATCTATCTATCTACCTACCTACCTACCTACCTTATCTATCTGTCTGTCTGTCTGTCTGTCTATCTATCTATCCATCCATCCATCCATCCATCATCTCTCTCTCTCTCTCTCTCTCTCCCTCCCTCCCTCCCATCCATCTATCTATCTATCTATCTATCTATCTATCTATCTATCTATCTATCTATCTATCTACCTTATCTATCTACCCTATCTATCTTATCTATCTATCTATCTATCTATCTATCTATCTATCTATCTATCTACCTACCTACCTACCTACCTACCTACCTACCTACCTACCTTATCTATCTGTCTGTCTGTCTGTCTGTCTGTCTGTCTGTCTATCTATCTATCTACCTACCTACCTACCTACCTACCTACCTACCTACCTACCTACCTACCTACCTTATCTCTCTCTCTCTCTCTCTCTGTCTCTCTCTATCCATCTTTCCATGTAAGTATTAATCAGGCCATTCCCTGCTTACCTGTTCTGATATCAACCAAGTTTGTCTCCCCCCACCCCTGCCAGCCCAACCACCCAACCCTCACCCCAAAGAAGTGAGAATACCAAGCCAGTTCCATTTTTTTCAAAGACTCATTTTGATGTTCCCAAATTCCTGGCCTTTTCCCAAAAGATGGAGGCTTTCTAAACATTCACCCGGGAGGGAATGTACTCTGGACGTTGTAAGGCCAGCTCTCTCTGCAAGAATATCTCAGCCCTGTTAAACATTAGCAAATTTATCACGAGGCTATTAAAGGCTGGGTTTCCTGTTGCCCTCTGCACTTTGGGAAAAAAAATGTGGCTTTTGTTATCCTGCAGCAGTTCTGTGGAGGGCTTGCATTTTAATTAAGCACATCTTTCTGAAGAGGTGGAAAATTTCCTTTGGGAGGTGAAGTGTTCCAGAGAACCGGAAAGCCGAAAAAATGTTGCTCATTGGAATTATGGTTCTATGGCAACTTTCATGCAAAATGACGATTACACAGGGGTGGGCTTCAAAAATTTTAGCAAGGGGTTCTCTGCCCAGTTGCTGGGTGGGTGTGGCCACCATGGTAGGGAGGTGTTTTTGCCCTCCCCAGGCCCTGGAGGCTCTCTGGAGGCTGGAAACGGGCCTTGCCGAATTTCCAGTAGGCCTGTTTTTCGGCCTCCCCGAGCCTCTGTGCATGCCCTGCATTTCCCTGCATCCAAAACGGGCCACATGGGGACTCCTGGGAGGGGCGGGGTGGGGTGGGTGGGGCCAGCCAGGAGTGGGATTAGTGGGTTTCTCCAAACTGTACAGAATCTTAGCTAGAGGTTCTCCCGAACCCCCAGCAGCCCCACCTCTGCCTATACAGATAGTCGCCAATTTATAACCATTCATTTAGTGACCATTCAAAGTTATGACAACATTGAAAAAATGGACTTTTGACCAATCCTCATACTTACGACCATGCCACGCGCACCTCCAGTCATATGATCAAAACTTGGGTGCTTGGCAACCAGCTTGTATTTACGATGTTTGCGACAACCCAGGATTACACAATCATCATTTGTGACCTTTCCTTCTGACCACCCAATTCAATGCTTAACAACTGCATGATTTGTTTAACAACTCTGGTGATTCACTTAACAGCTGCAGTGAAAAGGTTGTAAAATCGGACACGGCTCCCTTAAGAGCGGCTTTGCTTAACGGTGGGAACTCTTGTTCCAGCTGTGGTTGTTAAATCAAGGACTACCTATAATAGGGCAGAGAATTTAATCTGCTTACTAAGTAGCCCTTAGGATGGAGTTGATTCCTATTCTGCCCACGCTAAATGCACTTTATTCTGTCTCTCTTGAGACCTTGTACACGCCCACACAGCCTTTTGCAAGCACGTTCAAAATCCTTCTGATTTCATTCACCAAAATGCAAACACACACACATACTACTAAATTGAAAAACCCAGAGGGTAAATATTAGACACCCATTTGTGCAATCTTCCACTTGTTCTCGTTCCTCACTTGTATAAATTGCTCTCTGTGGCCGAATCTGGATGCGAAGCCGTGAGCCACTTGGTTCCACAGTATCAATGGTTGTTTTTTCCCCTCTTTGCGAACGGCTACCTTGTTTCTCTGAAAATAAGACCAGGAGTGAAATCCAGCAGGTTCTGAGAGGTTCTGGAGAACCGGTAGCAGATCAGAGAACCAGCAAATGCCACCTTTGGCTGGCCCCAGAGTGGGGTGGGAATAGGGATTTTGCAATATCCTTCCCCCAGGAGTAGGGAGGGAATGGGGATTTTGCAGTATCCTTCCCCTGGAGTAGGAAGGGAATGGGGATTTTGCAGTATCCTTCCCCTGGAGTGGGGTGGGAATGGAGATTTTGCAATATCCTTCCCTCAGGAATAGGGAGGGAATGGGGATTTTGCAGTATCCTTCCCCTGGAGTGGGGTGGGAATGGAGATTTTGCAATATGCTTCCCCTGCCACGCCCACCAAACCATACCTACCAAGGCACATCACACCCACCAACAGAACCCGTAGTAAAATAATTTGGATTCCACCACTGAATAAGACCTACCCTGACAATAAGCCCTAACATACTTTTTACATTTGTGCCTAACATAAGCTCTACCCCCCCCCCCCACACACACACACACAAATAAGCCCTACCTAAGAGCCTGCACAACTGCCTGGCCACCCATTCTGCCTGGTTGCTCGCCACGAGGCGACCACGAGGCGAGACAGGGTGGTGGTGGAGTTGCCCCCCATGCCAGGGACCAGATTACCTCAGAACCCTACAGCTAGACCATGCACACCTCGATAGTTGCCTTGTGGTGGTAGCACCAACAACCATGTGCAGCAGGAGCCCATGTGGTCACCGGTCTGTTTCTTCTGCTGCTCACAGCTGCAACAGAGAAGGAGGCCGAGCGGTGTGCTTGTGTGGCCTGGCTACAGGGGCCCAGAGGTGAGCTAGCGTGGGGCCTGTGGGGCAGCTCCATCCCCCTGCCTTGTGGTGGCAGTGGCGTACCGCTTGGTTTCCTGCCGTGCAGCGAGCAAGCAGAAGAAGTGAACGTCCTATACATGGGGAAAAAATTAAGACACCTCCCAAAACTAAGTCCTAGTGCTTATTTTGGGACCCGAAAGAAAATAAGACCCGGTCTTATTTTTGGAGAAACACGGGTAGATGACCAGGGGATCACTTTAAGTGAATTCGAGAAGCGACCTTGCGTTCCAGGCAACCAAGCCAAGTTTGGAAACATTAGACAACTGATTCCTTTCCCCGCCTACACAGTTGTGTGTCCCTGAACTGGTCATCAAAGCAACATCTCCCAATAAAACTCCCTGCAGGAAGAGAGCACTGAACGTCCCCAAAACAAGCCATTAGAACCATCAGCTGGAACATCTGTGGAGGTGCTGATGTCACACTGAGGCTTGTTGGTCTGCTGGAAATTTTCACGGAACTCCCTGGGCCTTCCCTCCTTTCTTTGGCCAAAACATTTAGGTTGTGTTGAATCTTCTTTTTTTGCCTTTTTTTTTTAATCGGGATTGCAGGGAGAAAATTTAGGCGAAAGGCTTGGAAACACTGAAAACAACAACAACACCACACGCACTCACAAAAGACAGAGATTCCAACCGAGTGAATTGCCCTAAGAAATCGTGCAAGCATTTCTCCCCCGAAAAAGCCCAAAAGATATTTGAAAGGGATGGTCAACCTGATCTACTTCCAAGATTGTGCTAAAACTCTGGTTTCATTTTTTTTTTAAAAAATGCCTTAGTTTAATTAGCTGAAATCGAAGCTACAGAAAAATGTAAAGCGGAATGGTAAAAATAAGGAAACTCGTGAGAAATCAACGTTCCTTTGACAGATTCCCCAAGCAGGAATGGGGTGTCTATTGTAGGCGTGTAAAGTGTAAAGTGTAAAGCTCCAAACCCAGTGAGGCACACACAGTCTTTGTGCAAATTTAATTTTAAAGGGTTGGGGAAGAAGAAGAGTGCATGGCCGCCACTTGATCGAATTTGCTTTAAAACTCCGACTTTCTCAGTAAGGCAGAAAGTATGTAAACCTTCGTGGAAAAGCATATTGCCGTTAAAATCAATAGGAAAGTGGTGTCACAAAAAAAGCGTGCGGGCAGTCCTTGACTTACGACCATAATTGAGGCCAAAATTTCAACCTGCAAGGTCCTGCCGCCTTCGTTTGCGTTTTATACCATGATCAGACTCTAGAAAGAATGCAGAGAAGAGCAACAAAGATGATTAGGGGACTGGAGGCTAAAACATATGAAGAACGGTTGCAGGAACTGGGTATGTCTAGTTTAACAAAAAGAAGGACTAGGGGAGACATGATAGCAGGGTTCCAATATCTCAGGGGTTGCCACAAAGAAGAGGGAGTCAAACTATTCTCCAAAGCACCTGAGGGTAGAACAAGAAGCAATGGGTGGAAACTGATCAAGGAAAGAAGCAACTTAGAACTAAGGAGAAATTTCCTGACAGTTAGAACAATTAATAAGTGGAACGACTTGCCTGCAGAAGTTGTGAATGCTCCAACACTGGAAATTTTTAAGAAAATGTTGGATAACCATCTGACTGAGATGGTGTAGGGTTTCCTGCCTGGGCAGGGGGTTGGACTAGAAGGCCTCCAAGGTCCCTTCCAACTCTGTTGTTATATATATATATATATATATATATATATTATATATCATCTCAATAACGTATCTAAAATAAAACCCACCCCACTGTCTCTGCATTTTTTCTGTTTGTCACACCAGGGAAAATGTGTTGCTTTGTGTTCCCAGGCAGGGGTGGGCTTCAAAAATTTTAGCAAGGGGTTCTCTGCCCGGTTGCTGGGTGGGCGTGGCCTAGTCAGCCTCCTGCACCACGGCATTTTTGCCCTCCCCGGGCTCCGGAGGCTTTCCTGGAGCCTCCAAGAGGGCGAAAACAGCCTCTCCAGGCTCTGGAGGCCCTCTGGAGGATGGAAATGGGCATTTCCAGCCTCCCTGAACTTCCGGTAGGCCCATTTTTCACCATCTCTGAGCCTCCGTGCATGTCCTGCACTTACCTGCATCCAAAACGGGCCACGTGGGGACTTCTGGGAGGGGAGGGGTGGGCGGGGCCAGCAAGGAGTAGGATTTGGGGGTTCTCTGAACTGCACAGAATCTTAGCTAGAGGTTCTCCCGAACCCCTGCGAACCTCCAGCAGCCCACCTCTGTTCCCCAGTATAAAAGTTGCATTTTGCATGGTCTTCTTTTTTGCTTTTCGGATTCCTTCGCTTCTTCCATCCTTCCTTCCTTCCTTCTGGATTTTTTTTTTTTTAAATATTTTATTTATACATTTTTCTTTAACTTACATAAACGCTTAGTAAACAGTGTATTGTCTGGGTCAATTTACATACACATAATAATAGTGAGAATAATATTATTTATTTGTACATAGTGGCATTCTTCCAGCTTCTAATTTCTACCTCTAATGTCTAGGACAAATCCCATGTTAAGAAATATTTTAAGAAAAAAATTAGAGTGTGTGGAAATGGATAGGTTAACGCTAAAGATAAAGGATATCTTCTTTATCCTTTATCTTTAGCGTTAACCTATCCATTTCCACACAGTCTAATTTTTAAAAAAAAAATTATATTCCCATGTGTAGGAGTTTCCTCATTTTTCCAGTGTTGTGCAAGACATGTAATATTAGATATATTTTCCCTTTATCGTATTTTTTCGGTAATATACCTTCTTTCTGGATTATAGTGATGCTCTTGGCCTCTCTCTCTCTCCCTCTCTCTCTCTTTCTCTCTCTCTCTCTCTCACACACAGATACACACACACAAAGACACCCACACCCACAAAGACACACACACTTACGTTCCACAAGATGCTAGCAGCCACCCACATGCAAAGAATTTCTCTGCAGCCTTCCTGTTTACTCCAGGTTCAGTCCAGATGCCTGCAGCCTATAAATCTCTCCACACGCAGAGAAATCTGTAAATATTTAAAATTGGGTTGGTTGGCCATGGCGCATGGGCCCCCACCCACCCAACTCTTGGCAGTGCAAAGAAAGCAGAGTCACAGCGGGTGGGGAAGGAGGCATGTCCCGTGGAGAGGGGGAGAGAAGGAGAACGTAATGTCCCTCATGTATGTGAGGGATGCAAAAAGGACACGGTTTATGGATCCTTCCTTGTCCTTTTAAGGCAAGAATCATTTCAGCAATCCTCAGGGACATTAGCGCCGGGTGGGAGAAGCTCGTTGTCTTCTTTGCCCTCTGCTCTTGGTCTTCTCGCAAGGATTAGAGGTTTAGAGTAACAGAATCGGAAGGGACCTTGGAGGTCTTTTAGTCCAACCCCCTGCTTAGGCAGGAAACCAGCGGTGAAATTCAGCTGGATCTATCCGGCTCACACGAACCGGTAGCACCAGCAGTAGTGGGAGGCTCCACCCATGCACCAGGATGTCATTACATCCCCCCCCCCTTTTTTTTTTGTCATTTTCATTTTTATTAAAGATTGACATCTGGCAGCAATGTTTACAGGTTCTGTAAGGATGTTTTAGGAAAATGCACGGGGCTCTAAGTCTAACAGGGATTTTACGACCCACCTTGACGTCATCACGTCTCACTTTTGACCCTCTGCACATGCGCAGAAGGCTCCGTGCACACGCAGAAGAGGCGCGCACGAGTGTAGCAAGTGCATGCCCGCGAGCTCGCGCTGCCGAACCAGTAGTGAAGGTAAGTGCATTTCAACACTCTCACCAACCCCAGCTAGCAACGTTGAAGGAAACAGAAGAAGGGGAGATAGGGGACAAGGCAAATTGTTGAGATCGAGGGAAGTCCTTGGAAGAGTTCCAGATTATTGATGGCAACTGAAACCATTAGCATTGTCCATACAGCTGCCAGGGGTCCCGTCTGATCCAAGTTGTTGTTGTTGTTAGTTGTGAAGTCGTGTCCGACCCATCGCAACCCCATGGACAACATTCCTCCAGGCCTTCCTGTCCTCTACCATCCTCTGGAGTCCATTTAAACTCATGCCTACTGCTTCGGTGACTCCATCCAGCCACCTCATTCTGTGCCATCCCCTTCTTTTGCTCCTCAATCATTCCCAGCATTAGGCTCTTCTCCAGGGAGTCCTTCCTTCTCATTAGGTGGCCAAAGGATTTGAGTTTCCTCTTCAAGATCTGGCCTTCTAAAGAGCAGTCAGGGTTGATCTCCTCTAGGACTGACTGGTTTAATTGCCTTGCAGTCCAAGGGACTCGCAGGAGTCTTCTCATCCAAGACCCCTTCATTAATCCTCCAAAGAGGACTTAAGAGGAAACAAAAACCCCACCCCATGTTTCTGATATTTCTGGTGTCTCTCTCATGTTCGAGATGTCGTTCGCAATTTCCACTACTGATTCGGGAAAACCGGTCAAACCACCTGAATGCCACCTTTGCAGGAGACCCTACACCAGAGGTCTTCAAACATGACAGCTTGAAGAGTGTTTCTCCACCTTGACAATTTTAAGCAGCATGGACGTTAACTCATGGGGCCTCTTGTGGCTCAGCAGGCTAATGCAGTCTGTTATTAACACACAGCTGCCTGCAATTACAATTACTGCAGGTTCAAGTCCCACCAGGCCCAAGGTTGACTCAGCCTTCCATCCTTTATAAGGTAGGTAAAATGAGGACCCAGATTGTTTGGGGGGGGGGCAATACAAGTTGACTTTGTATATAATATACAAATGGATGAAGACTATTGCCTTACACAATGTAAGCCGTCCTGAGTCTTCGAAGAAGGGCAGGATATAAATTCAAATTTTTAAAAAAACTCCCAGAATTCCCCAGCCAGCGAAACACATATCTATTTCCTTCTTCCAAGTTGTTGGGTTTTTTTCCCCCAACTTCCCAAACTAACCCAGCAGCTGTAGGGTTTCCTGGTGATCTCCGATAAGTGCAAAAGAGCCACTTAGCTGAGCTTTTTAGCATTCCAGCAAATGTTTCATTTTTTTTTTAGTTGCTGGCTTCCTTATTTCCTTAGCTACTGTGCGTGCCTAATTTTTTTATACTTGTTTGCTTAGAAAGCAGCCTCTTTTGAGTGTGTCTGCGACTTAATAAAGGATCACTTGTCCATCAGAAATACCCACTTGTGGGGGGGAGGGGGGAGACATCCAATTATGATTTGATTGCATTCCCACTTGATCAATTATCGGCCTGGGCATCTGTCAGAAGTGAGGGAAAGCAGATATACTTTTTTTCCCCCCTATATTGTACGTTTATCCTTCCTGACACATGTCAGATGGAATTAGGTTGCTGCTGCGAATTCTTTCCTGGCGAAGGAGAAACGAAGGGTCAGTTGGAAAAGCCGGACTTTCCTTTCCGGGTTTGGGGATTAGCCCATCCCAGCTAAAGAACTGCCAAGCTTTGATTCCCAAACGTGCATTAGGATTCAGAATTAAATGCAGAATTACAACAATGTGTAGAAAAGGGGTGGCGTGGTTATTTGTCTGTGTGTCTGCACCCAAGTTACAGTCTCTTGCAGGACACGACTTGCTAGTCGGAGTCTGGATTTTCACCATCTCCTCCTCCTCCTCCTCCTCCTCCTTCCTGTAAACTCCCCTCTCTTTTAGCACTGATGATGTTACCTAGTTGGGTAATGAGATGTCTGCAAGAAAACCACCAAGCTCAGAGAGCACCAAGGATCCCACATATCTCCTCCTCCTCTTCCTCTTCCTCCTCCTCCTCTCCATCTTCCTTCCTTCCTTCTCCTCCTCCTTCTCCTCCTCCTCCTCCTTCTCCTCCTCCTCCTCTCCATCACCATCTCGCTTCCTCCTCCTCCTCCTCCTCCTCCTCCTCCTCCTCTCCATCACCATCTCCTTCCTTCTTCTCCTTCTCCTCCTCCTCTCCATCACCATCTCGCCTCCTCCTCCACCACCACCACCATCTCCTTCCTTCTCCTCCTCCTCCTCCTCCTCCTCTCTCCATCACCATCTCCTTCCTCCTTCTCCTTCTCCTCCTCCTCTCCATCACCATCTCTCCTCCTCCTCCTCCTCCTCCTCCACCATCTCCCTTCCTTCTCCTCCTCCTCCTCCTCCTCTTCCTCCTCCTCCTCCTCCTCTCCATCACCATCTCCCTTCCTCCTCTTCCTCCTCCTCCTCCTCCTCTCCATCACAATCTCGCTTCCTCCTCTTCCTCCTCCTCTCCATCACCATCTCCCTTCCTTCTCCTTCTCCTCCTCCTCCTCCTCCTCCTCCTCTCTATCACCATCTCGCTTCCTCCTCCTCCTCCTCCTCTCCATCACCATCTCGCTTCCTCCTCCTCCTCCTCTCCATCACCATCTCACTTCCTCCTCCTCCCCTCCCCTCCCTTCTAGCACTGATAGTGTCACCAAGTTGGGTCATGAAACGTCTGCAAGGAAACCCCCAAGGTCAGAGAGCACCAAGGACCCCTTCGTCTCAACCCTGAGCTGAAAATATTTTCTCCTTGTTGTTTGCTAAACAAATGCTTTGGAAGCCAAGCGCCGCCTGCAGCTACCCTAGGAGGGTGGGGTGGAAAAGGCAGAGCGTAGCGCTGTCTGTTGAACTTTGTCTCATTGCATCCAGGCCTCCCTTGCAAGGCAGGCCTGTGGTAGCTCCGGAGGACGTTCACAGAGAGAAGATTGGCAGCCTCTGGATATGATTCCTCTCCTTTCCTGGAAATACCAGAGTTGAATGGAGGGCTAAGCTCCAAATTTCCACAGCCGTGTGTAACGCAACGTTTCCTCCCTGAAGTCTTCCACCCACAGGGGATTTCAGGGGCCGCCGGGTCTAGCAGGAAAGCACAGGTTGTCCGTACGACGTAGGGCCACAATTGAGCCCTAAATTTCATGTCACTAAGTGAGGCATTTGTTAAGTGAGTTTTGCTCCAGTTTGCAGCCTTCCTCGCCACAGTTGTTAAGGTGAGACACTGCAGGTAGCAACCTGGTTGTTAAGTGAATTTGGCTTCCCACATGGACTTTGCTTGTTAGAAGGTTGCCAAAAGGACCCAGCCATCCTCCATCCCCCCCTTCCTTCCTTCCTTCCTTATCTTTCCTTCCTTCCTTCCTTCCTTCTTCCATCCTTCCTTCCTTCCTTCCTTCCTTATCTTTCTTTCCTTTCTTCCTTCCTTCCTTATCTTTCTTCCTTCCTTACCTTTCCTTCCTTCCTTCCTTCCTTCTTCCATCCTTCCTTCCTTCCTTCCTTCCTTCCTTATCTTTCTTCCTTCCTTATCTTTCCTTCCTTCCTTCTTCCATCCTTCCTTCCTTATCTTTCTTTCCTTTCTTCCTTCCTTCCTTATCTTTCTTCCTTCCTTACCTTTCCTTCCTTCCTTCCTTCCTTCCTTATCTTTCTTTTCTTCCTTCCTTATCTTTCCTTCCTTCCTTCCTTCCTTCTTCCATCCTTCCTTCCTTCCTTCCTTATCTTTCTTCCTTCCTTACCTTTCCTTCCTTCCTTCCTTCCTATCTTTCTTTTCTTCCTTTCTTATCTTTCTTTCCTTCCTTCCTTCTTTCTTTCCTTCCTTCCTTATCTCTTTCCTTCCTTCCTTCCTTCCTTCCTTCCTTCCTTCCTTCCTTCCTTCCTTCCTTCCTTCCTTCCCTTTCCTTCCTTCCTTTCTTCCTTCCTTCCTTCTCCTTCCTTCTTTATCTTCCTTCCTTCCTTCCTTCCTTATCTTTCTTCCTTCTTCCTTCCTTCCTTATCTTCCTTCCTTCCTTCCTATCTTCCTTCCTCTTCCTTCCTTCCTATCTTCCTTCCTTCCTTATCTTTCTTCCTTCCTTCCTTCCTTCCTTCCTTCCTCTTCCTTCCTTCTTTCTTTCCTTCCTTCCTTATCTTTCTTCCTTCTTTCTTCCTTCCTTCCTTCCTATCTTTCCTTCCTTCCTTATCTTTCTTTCCTTCCTTCCTTATCTTTCTTTCCTTTCTTCCTTCCTTCCTTCCTTCCTTACCTTTCCTTCCTTCCTTCCTTCCTTCCTTCCTTACCTTTCCTTCCTTCCTTCCTTCCTTCCTCATCTTTCTTTCTTTCCTTCCTTCCTTATCTTTCTTTCCTTCCTTCCTTCCTTCCTTCCTTCCTTCCTTCCTTCCTTCCTTCCTTCCTTCCTTCCTTCCTGTCATTTAGCAATAACTTGTCCTGTTCATCTATTAGCTACTTCCTGTTACAACTGCAGGTAGACTTCTCTTGGCCAGGGCATTGCGACCGTCATAAGTGCGAGTCAGTTGTCGAGCATCCAGATGTAAACCACGTGACCATGGGGAGGCTGCCACGGCTTGTCAGTGTGAAAAATAGTCATATAACTCACTTTCTGTGGTGACTTCGCACGGTCACTAAGAGAACTGTCATAAGTCGAGGACTACCTGCAGAAAGACGGCAAGGATGAGTTGTCCTAGATCAGGAGTCAGCAACCATATGGCTCTGGAGCCGCATGTGGCTCTTCCATCCCTCTGCTGCGGCTCCCTGTCGCTCAAAATATGCGTCACAACCGCCAATGTGCGACACCCGCCGGCATGCAATTTGTTGAGCTTTTTTCAACCCCTGGTTAGGCCAACCGTGGAGAAATCCAAGAGAAGAAAAATTTCAGAAGAAAACAGAAAGTTTAATTCAACTACATATGCTAGTTTTGTGGCCGCTCAAGGAATAGTCAGGCACGGGAAGGGTTTTTGTGGCTCCCGGTGTTTTTCTTTTCTGTGGGAAACGGGTCCAAATGGCTCTTTGAGTGTTTATGGTTGCCGACCCCTGGATTAGATGGAGAGACGAGGTGAAAAGTTGCCAGTGTAGGGCTTGATGGTTCATCCCCATTGCCCTTTTTTCAGCTTAGCTCACCAGATGAGCTTGGTGGGTCTTGCTTTGTGTGCTTGGAAGCTCTTGGCCTCCCACGTCTCTTCTTCTTCTTCGGTGCAAGCCTGCCAGATCTCAGCTGTGAGGTGTCCAGATGTTTCCTCTTTTGTGTGTGGCTCCTTGGAGCGGTTGACGGGAACGGGCAGCAGTGACTCAGCCCTGGGACACAAATGTCTGGAAGGGAGGAGGATTCGTCTCCAGGAAGGGCTTAGTCAACGTTGAGGAGAGTTTGTTTTTTTATTTATTTACTGGTTTGTCAATCGTGTGCAAGACAGCAGGTATAAGGGTTACTATCCCTGACCTGTTACAAGTCAAGAGGGCTGAGATTCTGAATGTGGGAGGGACGACCGCTGAAAAGGGGCGTGTCACATTACACAACACCACAGCTTGTCGGGATGGCGGTCCTCGTGTACATCACAGAGGGGAGCAGTGCTTCGTTCACCTTTGAAGTTTCTTTCTTCCCTTGCAGTCTGGCAAACCCAAGGCTCCTGCTCTGTCTAAGAAAGAGCCGGAGGAAGGAACAGGGGAATTGAAGGGTTGAGAGTTCCACAGACTTTGCTTCGGTTTAATTGGTACTTGGGGATTTTTTTAAAAAAATTTATTTGTTTAAAAAAATTCATGTTGTGACTTTGCATTGTATTTGACAGTGTTTTTCAGGGTTGAGTGAGGAAGTCCAGGCCAAGGAAAAATTACATTTATTTTTCTTTTCTTCCATCATAATCCCTTCTCTTCTCCTCTCCTTCCTTCCTTCCTCCTATCCATCAGCCTTCTTTCTTTTTCTTTCTTTCTTTCCTTCCTTCCTTCCTCCCTCCTATTAATCATTTACCCTTCTTTCCTCCTATCCATCAGCATTCTTTCTTTTTTTCTTTCTTTTTCTTTCTTTCTTCCTCCTATTAATCATTTACTCTTCCTTCCTTCCTCCTAGCCATCAGCCTTCTTTCTCTTTCTTTCTTTTTCTTTCTTTCTTTCTTTCTTTCCTTCCTTCCTTCCTTCCTTCCTTCCTTCCTTCCTCCCTCCTATTAATCATTTACCCTTCCTTCCTCCTATCCTTCATCCTGCTTTGTTTATTTATTTTTTTCTTTCTTTTTTTCTTTCTTTCCTTCCTTCCTTCCTCCCTCCCTCCTTCCCTCCCTCCCTCCCTCCCTCCCTTTCATTTATCAGTAACTTGTCCTGTTCATCTATCAGCTACTTCCTGCAGTTATAGCTGCAGGTAGACTCCTCTTGGCCAGGAAGCCCAACAGGAAGAAGAATCAGTTGCCAGATTCCTCTTAGGCTCTCGTCAGATGCCCAGTTTGGCCAATGGGTTTCTCGGATAGGATCGCCACCTGGTATTTTTCCATGCTACATAATGTGCTCCAGATTTCCACGCCAGCTCCACTGCTGCAATGGAAAGACCTTGAGACGGGTCAAAATGCTTGGCTTCCCTTGTCTGCTGAATCCAAAGACTCATCGGTGGGGGTTTTTTTGTTGTTGTTTTTCTCGTAGGAGGTGAAGATATTCCGAGCCCTGATCCTCGGGGAACTGGAAAGGGGTCAGAGCCAGTTCCAAGCGCTTTGCTTTGTCACCAGGTTGCATCGCAACGAAATCATTCCCAGCGAGTCCATGGCCAAACTACGACAGGTAAGCCCGGAAGAAAGTTCATCAGCGTCGCAGCTAGGATGAGATTAATTTCCTTTTCAACCCACAGTCTGCCTTCCTTGTTATTCTTTGGATTTCCTAGTCAGGTTTCCGCAGAAGCAGAGACGTGTCGAACTGTCTCCAGGCCTGACTGTTTGTCATCATTTCCTTTTTTTTTTTTTATTTATTTATGACAAATCAGTCTGGTTATTCATATTTGTAAATGAGGATGTATAAGAATAGGGGCTCCCCTGGTGGATCCCAAAGCAAACGTTTGACCGATGCGCATCTTTTTCCTTTTAGGAAGAAAAAATGTTTTAAGTGAACGTTGGCAGTTCCTTTTACTATTCTTGTGATGTTTAAAATGCATCTTGCGCTTCCGATGGGTAACAAATCCTTCGGGAAGGCTCTCCGCCTTCTGTGCGAAACTTCCTGGAATGACTTGGGTCTTCTTGCAAAATTGCATCATCCAGCAGTCAGTACAGGGGGAATAACAGCCTCTGTAAAGAGAGCCACCTTAGGAAAAGGACATCTTATGGGGTCATTTGAAAAAAAAAATCTTAGCCGTCTTATACTTTTGTTCAAATGAACGTTCCCCTCCATTCATCTTTAAACAATTTGGCCATTTCCCCACCCCCTGTTTTTTTCTATTTGTAAGTCCTGCGAAGTAGAGGGCAGAAATGAAGGACGTGGTCCAGAATTCTGTAGTTAAGTTAGGACCCCCAAATCCCTCGTCATTTGGTGACAGGAAAAAATAAAGTGAATTATGTGATTGAAGAGAATACGTGTAGCTCCTGGTTGGACTGGGTGAAACTCCGAGCTTGCTTTTTTTTTCCTTTTTTTTTTTCCTGGAGACGTTTCATGACCAACTAGGTAACATCATCGGTGCTAGAAGGGAGTGGTGTTTCTCTCTGTGGCACTCCCTTCTAGTACTGATGATGTTACCCAGTTGGGTAATGAGATGTCCACAAGAAAACAACCAAGCTCAAAGAGGACGCCACAAAAAGCCGACACTCCCACCGCTTCTACATAAACTGAAAGCAAACCCCACTTCCTTCTGGCACTGATAACACAGACTTCAGAGGATAATTAGAACTGCAGAAAAAACAATTGCTACCAACCTGCCTTCCATTGAGGACCTGTATACTGCACGAATCAAGAAGAGGGCCGTGAAAATATTTGCAGATCCCTCGCATCCTGGACATAAACTGTTTCAACTCCTACCCTCAAAACGACGCTATAGAGCACTGCACAGCAGAACAACTAGACACAAGAACAGTTTTTTCCCGAAGGCCATCACTCTGCTAAACAAATAATTCCATCAACACTGTCAAACTATTTACTAAACCTGCACTACTATTAATTGTTTCACAGTTCCCATCACCAATCTCTTTCCACTTATGACTGTATGACTGTAACTTGTTGCTGGCAATCCTTATGATTTATATTGATATATTGACGATCAATTGTGTTGTAAATGTCGTACCTTGATGAACGTATCTTTTCTTTTATGTACACTGAGAGCATATGCACCAAGACAAATTCCTTGTGTGTCCAATCACACTTGGCCAATAAAGAATTCTATTCTATTCTATTCTATTCTTCTAATGTTACTTAGTTGGATCATGAGACGTTGGCAAGAATGCTTGCTCAGAGAGCACTAAGGACACAGAGCCCTCCTCCTCCTCTTCTTCTTCCCCCCCCTCAAACCCCTGTACTGATAATGTTACATAATTGGGTAATGAAACATCTGCAAGAAAACAACCAAGCTCAGAGGAGTATCAGGAACCCCTCAAGAGAATAATTGTAGCTCAATTGGACTGTGGGGTCCTTGTTGCTTTCTGAGCCTGCTGGTTTTCTTGCAGACGTTGTGTTACCCAACTAGGTAACATCATCAGTGCTAGAAGGGAGTGTGGACTGTGGAGAGGAAGAGGAGGAGGGGACTATGGGCCCCTCGGTGCTCTCTGAACCAGCTGGTTTTCTTGCAGATGTTGCATTACCCAAGTAAGTAACATCATCGGTGTTAGAAGGGAGTGGTGTTTGTCTCTGCCACGCTCCCCTCCTCCTCCACTGCAAACTCCATTCCCTTCTAGCACTGATGATGTTACCTAGCTGGGTAATGAAACGCCTGCCAGAAAACAGTCAAGCTCAGAGAGCACCAAGGACCCCCACATCTAGATCTAGAGCTATGGATGACTCGCAGCAGCCGCCGAGTTTAAAATCGATATCCATGGCATAGGACCGGGATATCTTCGGGACCGCCTTCTGTTACCACATGCCTCCCACCGACCGGTACGCTCCCATAGAGAGGGTCTCCTCAGGGTGCCGTCAGCCAGACAGAGCAGGCTGGCGACCCCCAGGGGGAGAGCCTTCTCGGTGGGGGCACCTACCCTCTGGAATGAGCTTCCCCCAGGACTTCGACAACTTCCTGACCTCCGGACCTTTCGCCGCGAGCTGAAGACATATCTATTCTTCCGAGCAGGACTGGCTTAATAGGGTTTTAAATATGGATTTTATTGGGGTTTATTTTATATTTTGTATTGTATTTTAAATTTAGGCTATTGGAATAAGTTTTTTAAATATTGTTTTTATTGAAATGTATCGTTTTTATTTTATCTGCCTGTTCACCGCCCTGAGTCCTCCGGGAGAAGGGCGGTATAAAAATTAAATTATTATTATTATTATTATTATTATTATTATTATTATTATTATTATTATTATTATTATTATTATTATTATTATTATTATTAGGAATGGAAATGCTGATGTCCCTCCATTTTTCCTCCTTGTCAGAAAAACCCACAGACGGTGCGGCAGGCGGAGGAGGTCCGCGCGCTCGAACACCTCAGCATGGATGTAGCTGTCAACTTCAGCAAAGGGGCCCAGCTGAGCTCTCACATCTACAACATCTGTTCGGAGGCCAAGGAGACCATCTATAGTCGAGAAGAAGACGTCAAGTTCTGGATGGAGAAAGGTAGGAAGCCCTTCAACCGTCCGGAGACAGAGTTCATGGTCCCTCCATCTCGTAATGCGTCCCACACGGGGATAATAGCAATAGCACTTAGACTTATATACCGCTTCACAGTGCTTTACAGCCCTCTCTAAGCGGTTTACAGAGTCACCCTCTTGCCCCCAACAATCTGGGTCCTCATTTTACCCACCTCAGAAGGATGGAAAGCTGAGTCAACCTTGAGCTGGTCAGGATCAAACTGCTGGCAATGGGCAGTTAGCCTGCAATACTGCATTCTAATTACTGGGAAGGAAGGAAGGAAGGAAGGAAGGAAGGAAGGAAGGAAGGAAGGAAGGAAGGAAGGAAGGAAGGACGGACATTAGTAATAGCACTTAGAATTATATCCTACTTCACAGTGCTTTTACAGTCCTCTCTAAGCAGTTTACAGAATGAGCCTTTTGCCCACAACAATCTGCGTCCTCATTTTACCCACCTCAGAAAGATGGAAGGCTGAGTCAACCTTGAACCTGGTGAGATTTGACAAAAGTCAAATCCAGAAGCATAAACAGATAACAGATTCAGCAGGATTCATTAACTTCTCTTTATATACATAATAACATGAAGTAAATTTTACAATACCAATAGCAGAGTTCTTTCAGTGTGGTAGAAGTTATAGGCAGAACACAAGGCAGGAGAGAAGAGTTAGTTTCATTTCAGCAGAGCAGACACTGGTTTCAGTTTCGTTTCTCAGCACAGACTCAGAAGCTGCAGACTAAGACACACTCTGGCTCCAGTCTGTCTCAGCTCCCATTGGCTGACTTAGTTGCTATGCCTGTTCATTGACTGACCTTGTTACCATGTCTCTGCCAGTTCATGAATAATCTGACAAGATGACCAAGGAGGAAAGACTTAACTAAGGGAATTGACCATTTTCCTCCCCCCTTCTGTATGTCTGTCCTGCAGGGGTGGACGGCTCCATGTTTGAGGTCCTACCTCAGTCTGCTGACCTACCTGGCCTGCAACATTGTCGGGTCTGCGCAGACCGTTGGAAACCTTGCATCTGCAGCTACGCCTTGAACATTGAGTGGTATCCCTGCATGCTGAAGTATTGCAAGAGCCGAGACGCAGCTGGAAAGACAACCTCTTACAAGTGTGGCATCCGCAGCTGCCAGAAGGCCTACAGTTTTGATTACTATGTACCCCAGAAGCAGCTCTGCCTGTGGGATGAAGAGACTTAGCAGGACAGCTGAACAGCCATCTTGTTTTTCGGACTGGGAGAACTTGTCTTTGACCTTCCTTCCTGGAGCTCTGTGTAGGACTACCAAAGTGGCCACCTGGGACTGAAAAGAGGAAGGGGTAGGGCATGGAGGGAGGGAGGGAGGGCTAACCCCTGTGAGATACCTCCTAAGCATGTTTTGGAGCGAGTCTCCCTCTTCTCCTGTAGAAGGAGGCATCTTCAGATTTACAGGCAGAGACTACAATCAACGTGACGTTGTCAAAAGATGAGGAACATCAAAATGAAGACTGTTCTCCAGGTTGACATGACTTTTGAAGCTTCTTGACCACAATGAGATTTGTGCCTGCTTTTTTTTTTTTTCTTAAATGAAGACAAAGAAGATAGATGTCCTTCCTGAATAACCTCCTAGAAAGGATTAGACACCAAGTAGGTAGCAGAATGGATAGAGGATCTTCTGGACGAAGCTCGTGAGCTTCCAGAATGTTCTACAGCTGCTACCTGGAGCCACCAGAAGGAGGAAACTTAAAGCCATGATGACGTTGGAATCTGGAAGGACGTGACACTGATCATTCTGCATCATTTCATGCAAGAATAAGAGATTATTTGAGAAGGCTGTAGGACGGTTGGTTCTCCAACGACCGGCTGTCAGTTACCACCATCCCATGTGCTTCCAGTGACCAATATCCAAGGGATAATTGCCATCCCTGGACAGCTTTGACGACGGCAGTTTGCCAAAATGCCTCTGATGTATATATGCTGCGTAATCATCTGGGTGGGTCACCCAGCCCAGCTCTTGATCTCGATTGGCTCCTTAATGCCAGAGGAGGTGGGAATATAGATCTCTGGCCTCTTAAGGGTGTCAATCCCGCTCTCTCTTTTTTCCCCTCCCTCATCACTCTGCCTTAATGAGAGATTGTACCCACCTCGCTTCCAGGGACCAAAAATTGCAGACAATCAGGATCCATTTTCAAGAGGGATCCCTAAGCCTTTCCTGGCCAGGACATCCCAGGGCCTTCCTTTTCTTCTGATTAGAAAGTCAAATGCTTACTTTCTAACATCTTTCAGTACCTCCTCTCCCACAAAATTGTGATTAGACAGAGCAATGCAGTGTGTGTGTGTGTGAGAGAGAGAGACAGAGACAGAGACAGAGACAGAGAGAGACAGAGAGAGAGAGAGAATATTAAACTATGGGGAGCCACAATATGTCAAAATATGAATGCCCCAAATATTGCAGAAACAGTAGCAGAATGTTTGGGTTACAGAAATGGACGAGATACCCAGATACGAAGTGGGGAAGCAGCAGAAGTGTGATGTTGTGTACGGTCAGTTCACACCTGGCTCTTTGTCCTTCAAAGTAGCATCCTTTGAAGATCCACAGAAGAAGCCAGTGGTGAAATATAAAATTTGTTGCTAGCAGTTCTGTGGGCGTGGCTTGGTGTGTGTGTGTGGGGGTCATGTGACTGGGTGGACGTGACCAACTTTTTTTTTTTTACTTTTTTAAAGCATGTTTAAATACCTATTCGACAGAACTGCTAGTAAAAAATGCTTTTAAAAGGCTTTAAAAAAAGGTTCCGACGATCATAGCTATGCTGCGTGATCATCGGAACCCTTTTTGAAGCATTTTTTTTACGGGAACCAGTTGTAAAAAAATCTTTAAAAAAAAGAAAAAAGGGTTATCATTGTCAATCAGCTGTGCCACGCGATCGTCGGAACCTTTTTTTTTTACCTTTTAAAGGATTTTTTTTACTACCGGTTCGCCCGAACTGGTAGCTTCTATCACTACCGGTTAGCCCGAACCGGAGCGAACCGGCAGCATTTCACCCCTGGAAGAAGCCATGATTCACAAACCCTTAGCAACCCTTAAGGCCAACCAACTTGGTGCCTCCATTGGTGCTATCAACAAAATGCAGAAAAATGGTGGCAAAGTGGGACGTGAGGATTGTGTGTTTCTACAATGCAATAAACTAGGCTTTGGTCTGTTGTGAGTCGTTGTGTTGTGGAAACACCCTCAAACATGACGTTCCCATTGGGGTTCAGACCTTGCATTGGGGTTTGTTCATTAGTTTCATTCCTCCTTTTGCTGACCTGTACTTAATGTATTGTGGAGCCCATCAGTTGAGTTGGTTAGTTCCGTAATTGTGCTACAAAGCAAGACAATGAAATGCGACAGAAAGTTGTCGCTTCCCGGAGAACAGTCACAGGTTTCCACACGCCTTTGGACATGCAGAAATTCAAGAAGAGCCCATTCTTGTCACCATACATTTGCAGTGATGCAGAGAACGTTCCCAGTTGGATTTCTGCCTGCTTTGCAAGTTCATTTTTTTTTAAGCGATTTATTTCAGATCAGCTGTAGATCTGTTCTGTTTTCTTAGCTTCCTTCCATTTCTGCCAAGCTACCTTCTCTCTGTAATCTGGGCATTTCAGACCGCTGACCTTCGCGCCTTTAAGAATTCTATTTTAAAAGATAATATTTATCTGTCTGTTTCCTAGAATTGTGCGGGTGTGAGAGCGAGTGAGCCGTGCAGTTGCGACTTGCGTTTTTGATTGGCGTTCCTTTGGCGCGCTTAAAAAAAAAAAGGAAGGAAGACCGCTGGAAATGAAATAAATGTAACCGTGAATGAAAGGTGTGCTTTTTATTTTTCCAAACAAATTATTTATGATATGTAAACGGAATAAACTGATTTTCAAAAAAAAAAAAAAAGGAGTTTATGAGTTTGACAAAGGAGTTTCTCTAATGTTGTCCAGAACTCTGAAATGTGTGCATTTCTGACTGTAATACGTTCACTATTTTTATAGCTGTATCTCAGCATGAATAGGAAATTAAGCATCACTTCTACTGGTGTTAAGAATGTGTCATATTTACACGATTTTTAACCAGTGAGGAATACTGGAGAAAGTCAGTTCACTAAGAAATTGATATTACATCTCTAAAGAGTGCAGAGAAGAGCGATAAGGATGATTAGGGGACTGGAGATTAAAATATATGAAGAACGATTGCAGGAACCGGGTATGTCTAGTTTAAGGAAAAGTAGGACTACGGGTGACATGATAGCAGTGTTCCAATATTTGAAGGGCTGCCCCAAAGAAGAGGATGTCAATCTATTCTCCAAAACATCAGAAAGCAGGACAAGAAGCAATATATGGAAACTAATCCAGGAGAGAAGCAACTTAGAACTTGGGAGAAATTTCCTAATGGTAAGAACAATCAAAACAGTGGAACTGCTCGCCTCCAGAAGTTATGAATGCTCCATCACTGGAAGTTTTTAAGGAGATTGGACAGGCATTTATCTAAAATCAGGGCTGGGCTGCTGGGGGTTCGCAGGGGTTCGGGAGAAGAAGAAGAATAATAATATTTTTATTTATAGACCGCCCTTCTCCCAAAGGACTCAGGGCGGTGTACAGCCACAAATAAAATACAGAAAGAAAACAACAATACAAAACTAAAAACAACCCTTAAAAAACCTATATAATATGGCTACTTATAGATAAAAATATTACCCTCTAAAATTTACTAAAAAATTTAAACCCATAAATCAATTTGATAATATAAAATTTAAGCGAGTCCAGCAAGATGAAATAAGAAGGTTTTAAGTTTGCAGCGGAAGGTCCTAAGGTCAGGTATTTGTCGGAGTCCAGGGGGAAGCTCGTTCCATAGGGTAGGAGCCCCCACAGAGAAGGCCCTCCCCTGGGGGCCGCCAGCCGACATTGCTTGGCTGACGGCACCCTGAGGAGCCCCTCTCTGTGAGAGCGCACCGGTCGTTGGGAGATAGACGTTGGCAGTAGACGGTCCCGTAAGTATCCCGGTCCTAAGCCATGAATCTCTAAGATTCTGTGCTGTTCGCAGATCCCCCAAATGCCACTCCTGGCTGGCCTTGCCCATCCCACCCTGCCCCTCCCAGGAATCCCCATACAGCCCACTTTGGATGCAAAAGCTCAGGGAGGGTGAAAAATGAGCCTACTGGAAGTTCGGGAGGGCCTCCAGAGCCTGGGGAAGCCATTTTCACCCCTCGGAGGCTCAAGGAAAGCCTCCAGAGCCCAGGGAGGGCAAAAAATCACACACACCCATCATGGTGCAAGAGACTGACTAAGCCACGCCCACCAGGGCCATGCCCATTCAGCAACTGGGCAGAGATACTACAAAATCTCCATTCCCACCCTACTCTGGGGCCAGCCAGAGGTGGTATTTGCCGGTTCTCCACACTGCTCAAAATGTCCGCTACCGGTTCTCCAGAACCTGCTGGATTTCACCCCTGTTTTTACACCTGTTAATGTCCTGAACGTTTCAGAAAGATTGAACAACACCGTTTCAGGAAGAACTACAAAGTGAGAAGATTAATATACTCAAAATCCTTTGGCAGTGCAGATATCAGAATCGAAGAGCTAGCTTTGTAGCTCACTAATTTAAAAGTTAAAATTTAAATTTAAATTTAAAAGTTAAAAGTTAAAAGACGCTTGCTCCTGGGGAGGAAAGCTATGGCAAATCTAGACAGCGTACTAAAAAGCAGAGACATCACCCTGCCAACAAAAGTGTGTATAGTCAAGGCTCTGGTTTTCCCAGTTGCAATGGATGGCTGTGAAAGTTGGACCGTAAGAAAGGCTGAGCGCCAAAGAATTGAGGCCTTTGAACTCTGGTGCTGGAGAAGACTCCTGCGAGTCCCTTGGACTGCAAGGCGAACAAACAAGTCAGTTCTAGAGGAGATCAACCCTGACTGCTCTTTAGAAGGCCAGATCCTGAAGATGAAACTGAAATACTTTGGCCACCTAATGAGAAAGAAGGACTCACTGGAGAAGAGCCTGATGCTGGGAAAGATTGAGGGTAAAAGAAGAAGGGGACGGCAGAGAACGAGGTGGCTGGATGGAATCACTGAAGCAGTGGGCATGAGTTTAAATGGACTCCAGAGGATGGTAGAGGACAGGAAGGCCTGGAGGAATGTTGTCCATGGGGTCGCGATGGGTCGGACACGACTTCGCAACTAACAACAATTTTCCTTTATTTCTGTTAGAGAAAATTAAGTAGACTTCTTTCGTTCTGCAGAAGGCTAGATACAGCTTTAACTCTGAGTTGGTCCATGTATTATTATTATTTTTTTACTTTCAATAGTTGCTGTTTAAGTCTAGAAATGAGAGGTTTTTTAAACAGAATTCCTGTTCTCCGGTGGAGTTGATAGATGCTGTCATTGGAGAGCACTGGAAGCCGAAATTCTGGGCTTCTTGAAGGAAAAACCGTGAGCCAAGTTGTTACCTCCAGAGCTTTGTGGTGCAATCTTTTGCCACCGCAAAAGAAAATCAGAACCCTGAGAGCTAGCTCCTTGCCAGCTCCTTTCCTCCTCTACTAGTTTATATTTGAATTGGGGAAAGAATATTAGCTTTCAGTTTTTCTTTCCGAAGTAGGGATTCCATTGGAAAGGAACAAGGGGTTGATTTGTTGATAAAGTACCTAAATTACGGTGTGTGTTTTTTTTTTTTCATCTTGGCTGCTTTAATTGGACTTCCATTGCCAGCCATTTTGGGAATTGTAGACTTTGATTTCCCAGAATGGTTGGTTGGCTGGGGAATTCTGGGATTTGAAGTCCACAGGTCTTAAAGTGGCCCAGGTTGAGAAACACACAGACTTAAAGGTTGCTAAATGAAGGTGTCTTTTGTTGCAGCATCTACTCAACAGCCTCATAGGCTTCACATACCTATCAAGGGAAAAATGCAATGGCTGAACTCCACCAACGGTTCTTAATTAATTGACTGGGGAATCGGAGAAGGTCCAGAATGATGAAATGTCACTCACCCACATCCTCCTGCACCATCCATCGATAAAAGCCAAGTCAAAATCACTGCCGAGAAGTCTACGGAGATTCTCAATCCTCCAGATTAGGGGTCTCCAACCTTGGCAACTTTAAGGCTTGTGGACTTCAACTCCCAGAATACCTCAGCCAGCTTTGCTGAGTTGACGTCCACAAGTCTTAAAGTTGCCAAGGTTGGAGACCCCTGCTCCAGATTGTGGTTGTTCCAAAGGTGCTTTTCAAACTGGACTGGAGAATTCTGGGAGTTGAAGTCCACAAGTCTTAAAGCTGCCAGGTTTTGAAGACCTCTGCTCTAATTGGTTGCAGTGGGGAAATTGATTGGTAAGAGGAGCATCCTATGTGCCAGCAAGGTCAAATATGGGGTGAATTCTTGGGGTAATGAGGTGGAACTCAAGAAATAACCGTCCACTGAGGGAACAAAGAGGGTATTCTATGTACACAGTTGCTTCTTTAATTATGGGGTTTATCTTTTAACTGGCCTTGGTTCCCCGGGGCCATGGTCACCTCCTTGTATTTTCTCCTGGTTTCACTGAGTGTTTTTTTTCCCCCTTGGCTTTCACAACATTTTATGACTGAGTGAGTTTATTGTTCCTTTGGTCCCTGGGAAGGTAATTAGAGGAAGGATTATTATTTTTTTGCTTTATGATGATAATAATTTATCAAATTGTACTGTATATACTGCCTGATTCTCAGGAGTTCTGGGTGACTCACGACAATGAGAAGAAATAAATTCAGAGTTTATTTCACTTGCTCTCACTAGCACCATTCTTGAGGCTAAGACACCACAAAGAAATTCATCTTAAAGCAGGACTAATGTGAATCCAGCAGGGTTTTTTTTTTATCTTCCAGTGCTTAAAGAGTCTCAGAGGGATTGCCCAACATGTCATGGGTAACCGAGGGACAAAAGCTTCTAGGGGTGACATGATAGCGGTGTTTCAATATCTGAGGGACTGCCACTAAGGAAGAGTGGGTCAAGCTGTTCTCCAAAGCACCTGAGGGCAGGACAAGAAGCAATGGAAGGAAGGAGAGAATCAAACCTAGAATTAAGGAGAAATGTCCTAACAGTGAGGGCAATTAAACACTGGAACAGTTTCCCTCCAGAAGTTCTGAATGCTCAAACGCTGGAGGTTTTTAAAAAGAGATTGGAGAGCCTCTGTTATTTTGTATTATGACATGTTAGCTGTCAACCAGTACTTGGGGGCTGCCGCAAAGAGGGGGGTGGTATCAACCTATTCTCCAAAGCACCTGAAGGCAGAACAAGAAGCAACCGGTGGAAGCTAATCAAGGAGAGAAGCAACTTAGAACTAAGGAGGAATTTCCTGACAGTTAGAACAATTAACCAGTGGAACAGCTTGTCTTCAGAAGGTATGAGTCCTTCATCACTGGAACTTTTTAAGAAGAGATTGGAAAACCATGAAATGGTGTAGGGTCTCCACCACCTGAGCAGGGGTTGGACTAGAAGACCTCCCAGCTCCCATCCAACCCTATTATTCCGTTGAAATTCTTCGAATGGTTAAAACGGAGTCTGGCGATATTGACCTGGAGCGATTCTGCAAAAGACCACAAGGGGGCACCCTAAATCCATCCTACAGTAAGGAAGGCCCTACCTAGACACTTAAGGGAAAAGGGAAAGTTGCATGAAAAATAAAATCTACATATTCGGATTCTCCATCTTTTTCCGACTGAGAGGGGATAAAAGGTGAAAGTTATGCAACGGGTTGCATTCCAGCCAAAACACATCCAGTTTTCAAGAAGCAATGGATGAAAACCAATCAAGGAGAGAAGCAACCTAGAAATAAAGAGAAATTTCCTGACAGTGAGAACAATTAACCAGTGGAACTACCTGCCTCCAGAAGTTGTAAGTGCTCCAACACTGGAGGCTTTTAAAAAAAGACTGGACAGCCAATTGTCTGAAATGGTATAAGGTCTTCTGCTTGAGCAGGGGTTGGACTAGAAAACCTCCAAGGTCCCTTCCCAACCCTTTCATTCTGTCAAAAAGCTTAGGGAGCTGTTGCAATTTAAGGTTGTGGCCTCTACAGTTAGCATACTCTTACAATGGACCTTCAGGTGGAACTCTCGAACACAAAAGGCCGAATTGATCCCCCCCACCCCAAATAGCCTAAACACCCTATGACTTTAGAGGAAATAGATCTTGAAATCTCCAATTTCAAAAATGAAGGTCCCCGGCGATTTGCATAAAGCTCACCCAAATAGACGGCTTTGCATAATTTGAATATAGTTTAGGCAGCTGCCTCTGTGCCTGTAATCCTTTGATCCACGGCAGCTTTTCAGAGAGCGTCAGTTGTGAACTCTCCCTAAAAGAAGCGTGTGTGGGGGGGGGGAGGAAATGCAGTGCCTCGGTTTCCCCAATGGGCAATAATCAACTTTAGGCAGAGATGATGGCGTTTTTCAGAAATCCGTTAAAAAATTCAGTGGGAGATACATCAAGGATTTCTGCAAACATGAATGAAAGCACTACTACTGAATCTCAAAAGGGACAAACAAAATAGTATTAAAATCACCAGGATGAGGGTTAACCTGGAATGTCTAATGTGCATTTCCTGTTCTTCCTAAATGAATATAATGTACCGATATTTGTAGCCCGGGGTTGACTTAGGTAACTGATAGAAGAGAATATTTGTAGCTCAGGATTGAACTGTGGGGTCCTTGGTACTCTCTGAGCTGGATTGTTTTCTTGCAGATGGTTCGTTACCCAACTAGGTAATATCATCAGTGTTAGAAGGGAGTGGGGTGTGCGAGGAGGAGGAGGAGGATGTGGAGGAGGAAGAGGGTGATGACTACGGGGTCCTGGGTATTTTCTGAGCTGCATTGTTTTCTTACAGATGTTTCATTACCCAACCAGAGAATACAAAACATTTGCTAGACCAATTCTCGAATACAGCTCGCCTGTCTGGAACCCACACCTCATTTCGGACATTAATACAATTGAGCGTGTCCAGAAATATTTTACAAGAAGAGTTCTCCATTCCTCTGATCACAACAAAATACCTTATGCCACCAGACTTGAAATACTGGGTTTAGAAAATTTAGAACTCCGCCGCCTTCGACATGACCTGAGTTTAACTCATAGAATCATCTATTACAACGTCCTTCCTGTCGAAGACTACTTCAGCTTCAACTGCAGCAATACACGAGCACACAATAGATTTAAGCTTAATGTGAACCGCTCCAATCTTGATTGCAGAAAATATGACTTCAGAAACAGAGTTGTTAATGCCTGGAATGCACTACCTGACTCTGTGGTCTCTTCCCAAAATCCCCAAAGCTTCAACCAAAAACTATCTACTATTTTTATTTATTTA
Organism: Ahaetulla prasina; assembly: GCF_028640845.1. Taxonomy (NCBI): domain Eukaryota; kingdom Metazoa; phylum Chordata; class Lepidosauria; order Squamata; family Colubridae; genus Ahaetulla; species Ahaetulla prasina. Next base: position 12,588,779 of record NC_080547.1, read on the forward strand.
TTTATTTATTTATTTATTTATTTATTTATTTATTTATTTATTTATTTATTTATTTATTTATTTATTTATTTATTTATTTATTTATTGGATTTTTATACCGCCCTTCTCCCGAAGGATTCAGGGCGGTTCACAGCCAAAGTAAAACAATAATTATATACACAATAAAACAATAGTTAAAAAACTTATTAGATATACGGCCAAAATTAAAACCATTTAAAACCATAAAAACCCCATAAAATTTATATATTATATTATATTATTTTTAATAATTAGGCTTTCTGAATATGTTTTCTTAATGGTTTTCTTAATTTGTATATATATGTTTTTTTATCTGCCTGTGAACCGCCCTGAGTCCTTCGGGAGATAGGGCGGTATATAAATTTGAATAAATAAATAAATAAATATCAAATATTAAAAACTATTAAAATATCTATGCCAGTCCTGCGCGAATAAACAGGTAAGTCTTCAACTCGCGGCGGAAGGTCCGAAGGTCAGGCAGTTGATGAAGTCCTGGGGGAAGTTCATTCCAGAGGGTGGGAGCCCCCACAGAGAAGGCCCTTCCCCTGGGGGCCGCCAGCCGACATTGCTTGGCGGACGGCACCCTGAGGAGTCCCTCTCTGTGCGAGCGCACGGGTTGGTGGGAGGCATTCGGTAGCAGTAGTCGGTCCCGTAAGTACCCCGGCCCTAAGCCATGGAGCGCTTTAAAGGTAGTAACCAAAACCTTGAAGTGCACCCGAAAGACCACAGGTAGCCAGTGCAGCCTGCGCAGGAGTGGTGTTACATGGGAGCCACGAGCGGCTCCCTCTATCACCCACGCAGCTGCATTCTGAACCAACTGGAGCCTCCGTGTGCTCTTCAAGGGGAGCCCCATGTGGAGAGCATTGCAGTAATCCAAGCGAGAGGTAACAAGAGCATGAGTGACCGTGCATAGGGCTATTGACCTCACCCCATTCCTAAGAGGTCTGTAAGGGGCGTGCATAAGAGCACCAGCATGCCTACCGTTCCTGTCCTAATGTTCCCTTTGGTTTTATCCAATTTGTATGGTTATTTCATGCTTATACTTATATATACTGTTGTGTTTGACAAAATAAATAAATAAATAAAATAAAAATAAAAACTAGGTAACATCATCAGTGTTAGAAGGGAGTGGGGTGTGCGAGGAGGAGGAGGAGGAGGAGGAAGAGGAAGAAGAGGAGGAGGAGGAGGAAGAGGAAGAGGAGGAGGAGGAGGAGGAGGAAGAAGAGGAGGCAGCTTGGTGGGGAGGGGTAATGTGACTGGATGGGCATGGCCAACTTTTTTTTTTTACTTTTAAAAACATTTTTCTACAAACTCTTCAGCCGAAGAGGTTGTTAAAAAATGCTTTTAAAAGGCTCTGACGATCAGGCAACTCAGCTGGAATCGTCAGACCCCCTTTAAAAGCAATTTTTTACAATCTCTTTGGCACTTGTTCGAGAGGCCAACATTGAAAAATAATGATCTAAAGGCAATCGAATATTTTGCTTTTCTGTACTACACTAAGCACCAGCAGGGCGGAGGATGTTTTTTCTATGGTTCGTTAATGTTTACGACTTAATGTTTTAATATTTGGTACGCTTGCTTTTCCGAGGCCGTAAGCTGCCCAGAGGCGCCTTACAGTGAGATGGGCGGGATATAAATTTAATAAATAATAATAATATTTCTTCCTCTGCCGGTAAGTCTCTCTAGATCTATTGGTAAGTCAGTCTCCTCCCATCCGTTCTTCCTGGCCTTTTTTCTGTTTGTGGGAGATCGCTATCGCAAAGTCTTATTCACCCTGTGGCACAATCCAAAACGCATTTCGCCCCACCACATTGTTCTGAGCCCATACAGTCCTGCCCCAGAGCAGATGGGCATCCCTATTGGCTCAGTAAGGCCTCCAGGACTGGGTGGGTTTTGGGGGGGGGTCTTCCAGAAGTAGAGCCCTCCCCCCCAATTGGGAGTTTGGCTAAAAACATCTCCCACTGCGGACGTCTCCTTCTAAGTTATGCAGGAAGGAAGGAGAGGGAAGCTATCCCATTTCTGGATTTCTGCAGGTTTAAGATTCAACGCCTCCTGCTCCGTCAGGTAAACAGACCTTTGTGGGTCTGGCTGCTTCCACTCTACTACCACCCTTGCACACGAACACAACACACTGCACACAAAAAAAAAACACAAACACACACAGAGGCCTCCCTCCCTCCCTCTCTGCCCCACCCTCTTTCTCCAGGGCTGTTGGGACGCAGCCCAAATGAAGCTACTAATATGCAAATGGCCCACTTTGCATGGGACTCCGGCCAGGATGCATAATAATATTTCCAAAAAAAAAAAAAATAGATGGAAAAAAAAAAAAGAAAGAAAGAAAGATTGCCCGGGATGAGAAGTGTCACGGGGGTGTGGCTGCAGCTCAGGTAATGTTCTCACCTGCCTTCAGTGCAATCAGGAACACCGGCCGAGCCAGAGGTGCGAGCCGCAGCTGGACGGCTGGCAAAGAGGCTGAGGAAGAACTCGGCAGAGGGGCGAAGCTGGCAGCCCCACGGGCCACCTCGGTGGGTGGGGGCTGGCCGGGGTGCAGCAGGTATTTTCCAACCAGCAGGATGGTGAATCTGGATTTAACGCACGCAGGTAAGGGCCTGGCAAGGGCAGGGGAGCAGAGGTGGGGAGGGGGGGCAAAGAGGGAGGCCTGGCCCCTAGTTTCACCCATGGAAAAGGAGGTCCCCCACGAACAACATAAGGGTCAGTGATGTCCGAATCCGGCTGCCAAATTGCTTTCTTCTCCCTGGGATAGTTGAGGAGCATCGTGCTTCACACTAACAGAGTTGGAAGGGACCTTGGAGGTCATCTAGTCCAACCCCCTGCCCAGGAGACCTATACTAGGGATTCGAACCGCAAAACTGCCAATCGACAAGCTCAGCGTCTTAGGCACTGAGCCACCTAGTGATATGGATTGAAAGTTGACATGAGCCAAAGAAGGTTGCGGCGGGTTGCAGAGGAGCTCTCAAGGCCATCAGGGCGGAGGAGGGAGGGAGGGAGGGAGGGAGAGAGATTGAGGAGGGGGCCTAAAGGGGGAAGGTGAAATCGTTCCCTCCAGGTGTCATCGCCAGCCTCCTGGCAGGTGGGGAAGCTCCGATGCACCTGCGCATTGTGCTAGTTGACTTTCTGGGTTGGATAGTGAAGAGCCAGCGTTGGGTTAGCTCCGTCCTGAAGGAAAGCGGTTGCCCCTTTGTACATGCTCAGGAAACCTCTCTCGACTGCCAGCTCTGGCCCTGGAGAGTTCATAACAAGGCTACTAATGGGATGACTACTGGTCGTAACAGCTCTTTTGAGAGCCTCTTGGCTTAGGGAACCGGGACTTGGGTTAAGCGCATGAGGCATTAAGCTTCGTGGATTTAAATAGTGAAATGATGGATCGCGTCTCGAAGGGTGGGTTGTTTACTTTGCACTAAGTTGTGAGTGTGTGGATGCATGATCTCAGAAGATCAGAGGGGAAAGTGGGGGGAAAATATATTTTTTAAAAGATCTGGGGCTGTACTAGCATTCAACCTGAGGCTAGCAATGGATCCCATCTTCTTTGGAGCAAAGAAAAGGATCTGAACTCCAGACCCCCCTTTTCCTGGCATCTATTCCTGGTTAGCAATTCCATAAGAGATTACCGAATTAAATAGACTCGGAGCTTTTTCTACCACCTTCTCCTTTTCTTGCTCATTATCCATCTTCTCTTTCTCCTTATCTATCTTCTCCTCCTCCTTCAACTTTTCTTTCTCCTCCTCCCCTCTTCTTTCTCTTCTGTCTTTTCTTTTTCATCCCTCCTTCTCCTTTCCTTCTCTTTCATCTTTTCTTTTTCTCCTCCTCTATTAACTTCTCCTCCTCTTTCCTCCTCCTTCACTTCACTTTCTACTTCTCCACAATATGAGGAAAGGGCTAACCGGGCTTTGGAGGACATGATACTCGGAGGACTTTTGGGCTTGCAGGAAATTTCTTCAGGATGGTCATCAGAAACCTTTAAGGACGTTTCTTGTCTCACAGAAATACCAGAATTGTGTGCAGTCAGGAGCGAAAGGGAATTGAGGTCTAGTGAAGACATTGTGTTGTGGAAATGTAGAGTTAAAGTAAGTTTTCTGTGAGGCTTTTGGCAGTTGAGAATGTTTTAAAATAGATGATAGCTAGTGAGGGAGAGAGGAGAGAGAGAGAGAAGGAGAAGAAGGAGAGAGAGAAGGAGAAGGAGAAAGAGAGAGGGAGGGAGGGAGGGAGAGAGGAGAGAGAGAGAGAGGAGAGAGAGAGAGGAGAGAGAGAGAGGAGAGAGAGAAAGATTAGAGAGAGAGAGAGATTAGAGAGGGGGAGAGAGAGGAGAGAGAGAAGGAGAAGGAGAGAGAGAGAGAAAAGGAGAAAGAGAGAAAGAGAGAGGGAGGGAGGGAGGGAGGGAGAAGGAGAGAGAGATAGAGAGAGAGAGAAGAAGAAGAAGAAAGAGAGAGAGAGAAGGAGAAGGAGCAGGAGAAAGAGAGAGGAGGAGAGAAGAAGAGAAAGAGAAAGAGAAAGAGGAGAAAGAGAGAAGGAGAGAAGAAGAGAGAGAGAAAGAAAGATTATATAGTGAGAGAGAGAAGGAAAGAGAGAGAAAGAGAAGGAGGAGGAGGAGAGAGAAAGAGAGAGAGATTATAGTGAGAGAGAGAGAGAAAGGAGAGAGAAAGAGAAGGAGAGAGAGAGAAAGAGAAGAAGAAAGAGAGAGGGAGGAGGAGGAGGAGAAGGAGAGAGAGAGAGAGAGAAGAAGAAGAAGAGAGAGAGAGAAGGAGAAGAAGGAGAAAGAGAGAGGAGGGAGGAGAGAAGAAGAGAAAGAGAAAGAGAAAGAGGAGAAAGAGAGGAGAGAGAAGAGAGAGAGAGAAAGAAAGATTATATAGTATGAGAGAGAGAGAGAAGGAAGAGAGAGAGAAGGAGGAGGAGAGAGAGAAAGAGAGAGAGATTATAGTGAGAGAGAGAGAGAAAGGAGAGAGAAAGAGAAGGAGAGAGAGAGAAAGAGAAGAAGAAAGAGAGAGAGAGAGAGAGACAGAGAGAAGGAGAACGCGAGACAGAAAGATTATATAGTGTGTTAGAGAGAGAGAAGGAGAGAGAAAGAAAGAGAAAAGGAGAAGGAGAAGGAGAGAGAGAGAGAGAGAGAGAAAGGTTATATAGTGAGGGAGAGAGGAGAAAGATTATAGTGAGAGAGAGAGAGGAGAGAGAAGGAGAAGGAGAGAAAGAAAGAGAAGGAGAAAGAGAGAGAGAGAACATACCTTGAAATGCTTATAGCAGCAGAAAAGGAAAACTGATAGCTAGAAGACTAGATGCCCGTGAAACAATTCTACTTCATTTTTAAATTTAAATGGAAACCTAATGCAATCTCCCCCGCTCCCCAAAAAATTGCTTACATTGGCCCCAGATCTCCTTTCTTAGGGGCAGCACCCGGAACCTCAGACAGGGAGAAGCATTGCACTTCTTGAAAATCCAAAGTATTCCAGATTCTGATTTACAGCAAGAATTGAGTGCCAGGTCAGAGATTCGCAACCTCTGGTGTTATTCCATACTGTCGTCTTTGTGTAGTGTTTCTCCTTGACTCTCCCAAGGAATATAGTTCTCTAGCTCAGGGGTCTCCAACCTTGGCAACTTTACGACTTGTGGACTTCAACTCCCAGAATTCCTCAGCTAGCCCATGCTGACTGGGGAATTCTGAGAGTTGAAGTCCACGAGTCGTAAAGTTGCCAAGGTTGGAGACCCCTGCAAGTCTAGCTCATTAATGGCAATGAAAGTAATTGGATTTTGTGTGTCCGTAGTTCCAAAAATAATGTTTTCATCCTTTTTAATCTGTGCGGGATACTAATCTATAATAAGCATCCAGCAAGAAATGTCCAAGAAAAATGCAGGAAAGACTCGGGGCAAACAAAGTCCTTCATATTCTGCTAAGATCTGGGAGAGATGGCTCAATGCATTTTCATTGTTCTTGAGAACTTCTTGAAAACAATGTCAAAAGTTGAATTTTGTCAGGACTTCAAGATTTGCAATGATTTCTAGCACAAATTCAGAGTGATGGTTTTTGATCCATGAAATCCCAGCTAGGCTATCTGAAAGAGCCTTTTTTTTTTTGGTAGAAAATGGTCTAGTTGTTGAGAACTTCATATCCCATCGAATTTATGAATGCCTACTTGTCCAGAAGACCAGGAGGAGTTCAAATCCTGTGGATTTCTTCATGGTGGGGTCATTTTCCTGTCTCTTTCACTACGTTTGTTCACTCAGCACCTTCTCTGGTAAATCGTAGGCGCCACTTTGATGTTTACCTGGACTTCAGTCTAAGGTGATGGCTGAATTGAGTTCCATATTAAGGTGACGCTTGCTATAATCTTGTTTTTCATTGAAGAATGGTAAACATTGTAAGCAACATAGTGAGCCATGCATAGCTTGAGGAATAATAATAATACAAAGACCTGGAAATAGAAATAGAATGACTGTGGCAAAAGAAAGCAAAGGCAGCACTGGTAGGAATAGGCACCTTGGGTGCAATCCAAAAACATCTGGAGCATCCCTTGAACATCCTTGGCATTGACAAACTTCACTACCGGTCAATTGCAAAAGGCAGTTTGACTTGAAACAGCTTACATCCTGTGCCGAGACCTTAAACACCATCAGACAACAAACATTTGCCTATCCCAAGTCTTTGGAAAGGACTTGATAGGTGAATTAAAATACCAAATCCAGTCTAAACATCTGCCTGACTATGCAAGGTGCCATAATAATAATGGTAATACTAATAATGACATGAGTCTCTGTTTGAGTTTGTCCAGACGTTGTTTAACAAATGTATCCATAACAATGACATGATTAGCAAAACAGTAGTCCCCAGCTCTATCTTTAGATCAGCTAATCATTCAGAGTAGACATCACTTTTGTAGATTAGTCCTTCATGAATAAATATGTCTAGCTAGGCAAAAGTAAGGAGAACCTTACGTATCTATTTTAATGCTCAGTTTCCCTCTCCCAGAGAAACTGTTGCAGCATAGGATAGCCAAGAGTTCAAGTTCCAACCTGCATATTGCTTAAACATGTTGTTGTTGTTAGTTGCAAAGTCGTGTCTGACCCATCGCAACCCCATGGACAATGTTCCTCCAGGCCTTCCAGTCCTCTACCATCCTTTGGAGTCTATTGAAGCTCCCGCCGACTGCTTCAGTGACTCCATCCAGCCACCTCGTTCTCTGCCGTCCCCTTCTTCTTTTGCCCTCAATCTTTCCCAGCATTAGGCTCTTCTCCAGGGAGTCCTTCCTTCTCATTAGGTGGCAAAAGTATTTGAGTTTCTTCTTCAGGATCTGGCCTTCTAAAGAGCAGTCAGGGTTGATCTCCTCTAGGACTGACCCATTGGATTGCCTTGCAGTCCGAGGGACTCGCCGGAGTCTTCTCCAGCACCAGAGTTCAAAAGCCTCAATGCTTTGATGCTCAGCCTTCCTTATGGTCCAACTTTCACAGCCATACATTGCAACTGGGAAAACCAGAGCCTTGACTATACGTGATTAAATATACAGGCCACCAAATTTCAACACAGTTCTGGGCAACCTGAAGAATAAAATGTTTAAGCCAACTTAACGTAAACGTGAAAGTTACTATCTGTAGCCAATTTGGGTTGATGTAATTATGCTGATCAACCAAGTGTAGAAGCGATGGAGTTTTGGAAATGCAGAAAAAAAAATAAGAGTGAAAAAATTAAAATCCTGTTTACTATTTAGCCAAGCAAAAGGGATCTAGGAGACTGAAGGCTAGATAGTTTGAAGTTTGAAGAACGGGGATATTTTTGCTTGTTGGCTTGTTTGCACATTTGTTACCCTGTAGATTCACTTTTGCAAACAATCCCGGAGCTGTCATTGTGATGCATTCATTTTATAGCCTGGATGCTACAACCCCATTGTTAGAAATTATAGATTTCAATAAGTAAGTTTTAAGTTGAAGAAGCGTCACCTTTGGCCACAAATTAGAATCTATTAGAATCTTCTAATTTCTCTCTACCCTCCTTTCCTCTTTTATCCCGAATTTCTGAGCAAATGGAAATTGCTTCCAAGATCACATCCAGACAGTGGTAATTCTAGGGCCGTGATGGCACGTGGAGCCATATCTGTGGGCACGCGAGTGTTGCCCTACCTCAGCTCCAGAGCGCATATATGCACCAGCCAGCTGATTTTCGGGCTTTCTGGGCCCACTGGAAGTCGAGAAACAGGCTCTTTCTGGTCTTCAGAGGGTCTTCTGGTCGGGGGGAGACCATTTTTGCCCTCCCCAGGCTCCTAGAAAGTCTCTGGAGCCTGGGGACGGCAAAAAACAGGCCTACCGGGCCTGCCATGCCATTGAGTGCCAAAAGCAGGGGGAGCACGGGGGGGTCGCACGCAGGGGGTGGGGCGAATTATGGGAGTGGGCACGTGTGCGTGACCTCCCCCTGCTTTTGGCACATGACGTCAAGAAGGTTAGCCATCACTCTCCTAGGGTGTTCTCGTTTGTTTCAAACCAAGTTGTCTAATGGTGTGTGAGATGCGTCTTCATCCCCGACAGCTTTCACTGAGTTGGGTCTTCTCTTCTGCACGCTTGTTCTTTTCACGTGAAATAGGGCAGAAGTTAAAAGCATTTTATATTGGACCTGGCCTTCAGACTAAATAAAGAGACTCTAGGTGGCCTTGTTGCTCCTGTACATTAAGTGTCATTTTAATGTACATTATAAGTAGAACAAGAAGCAACCGAGGGAAACTTATCAAAGAGAGAAGCAACCTAGAACTAAGGAGAAATTGCCTGAGCGTGAAAATAATTAATCAGTGGAATGACTTGCCTCCAGAAGTTGTCAGCACTCCATCGCTGGAGGTTTTTTAAGAAGAGATTTGACTGGGGACGACTTCCGGTATCCAGCGGCAACGGACGTCTGGAAGGCTTCTCCTGCCTCCAGTGCCCGAATCCGGCCGCCGCCGAGGCCCCTAGGGGCCAGGTGTTCCGAAAAGGACACCTGCCGCACGGACGGCTCGCCAGGGGTCTCCCAGCCGACATACAGGACTGTGGGGACCGATGCTGGCGCGTCCTAGGCTCGGCGGGGTTCGGAGGCCACAGGCCGCGGCCATTATTTTGGTCGTCGCCTGGGCGCTGTGCCCGTGACACCGGGCATTGGATTTATAACTGCAGCAGCCTGGTGGTGAACAGGGAGCGGAGAAGAATTGAGGAGGAGAAGGAAGGGAATATCGGTGGCGTGAGTGGACTGCTCCGGAGTGCGGGGGTTTTTCTCCCCTGCGGTTGGAAGGAGCACGAGTTATTCTGGAGAGGAGAACTTAAAATAAGAAGATTACGGTTTTGTGGAGCTCTGGAGAGAAGAGGTGATGGAGAAATTTAGGAGGGAAGGTTTGAGGCCCCCTCCTTCTGGGGAACAGTGGTGGCGTCCAGCTTCCGCCTTCACTATGAGAATTTTGATGACATCACTTCCCTTGACTTCCTGGTTGACTAACTGTACTCTGGACTCGTTGCTCCTGTGAGTGCCCCTGGTGGATCCGGAGGAAATTACAAGGATACTGTGCTTGCCTGAGGATTTTGATTCTTTTTTTCAAATGGCAAAGGTCAGAAACCAACTGCTGGAGAGATGGAGAGAATTCTGGAAAAGTTATCCAATATGGACAAGAAACTGGATGATTTGCAAAGAGGCCAAACGGAAATAAGAGCAGAAATTGTGACTATCCAAAAGGATTTAAAGGATACTCAACAAGTCTCAGCAGAAAACAAGCAGAAAGTGGAAGGTCTGGAGGGAGAGATGCGGGCAGTGCAGAAAAGAGAGGAGGCGACAGGCAATGCTGTGCTTGGACTACAGATGAATAAAATTTTTTTTTTCCTTAGGTTACAAATTTTGGAAGAAGTGGACCAAGAAGACTTGAGAGATGTTGTGACTAAATTGTTGGGAGAATTTCTTGGGAGAGGTGTTGATTTCATGAATTGGGATGTGGATCGAGTTTATAGAGTTAATTCAATATGCACGCACGCATGCAGTTCCCAGAGAGGTTCATGTCAAATTTGTGAGAAGAGGCGAGAGATGAAATTCTTAGAAAACATAGGAGTGGGGCACTGATTTACAGGGGCAGGAGATAGCCATTCTGAGGCAGATTCCCAGACAGGTGCGTGAAAAAGAAAGAAATATTATTTTTGTCAAGCAAATTGTACCAGAAGGAGTGGGCTTCAGATGGCTGATGCCAGAGGATTGATGATTTTCCGGGAGGGCATTACGAAAAAAATCAGTACAATTGCGGAGGCTACGGCCTATGTGGAGGAACACAAAGCCTTCCTGGAATCAGATGACCCAGGAATTGAAGAAGGGGAGGTTATAGATCATGGGGCTGAAGCGGCTGCCGCTGTTGCGGCCCTGGAGTTGGGTCAGGCTGAACCCAGAGTTCTGAGATCCAAAACTAGGAAGTGATAAAGATATTTGGGATTGTGTTGGTTTTCCTTATTCTCTTTTGTACGATATTCTGTTTATTCTTGACTCTTCTTTATTACGTATTTAAAATTTGCAAACTTTGCTACTTCGTGTCACCTGCTTGCCTTATGGCTGTTGTATGTGTTAAAAAATTTGGGTAAAATTCTTATTTTAGATAAGAAAAATGAAAATTTACCATACCTGATATGTATTTGTATAAACCTTTTTTGACTAATAAAAACTTTTTGAACAGAAAAAAAAAAAAAAAAAAAAAAAAGAAGAGATTTGACTGGGATAGGGCAAAACTCCTGCCTTGAGCAGAAGATTGGACTAAAAGATCTCCAAGGTCCGTTCCAACGTTGTTATCTCAATATTTATCGAATGAATGCTGCAGAATGGTGGAATAGCTTTAGTATGATGGCAGGAAGATTGTATCTTTGTAACGATGGTTTAGAAGTATGGAAAAGTTGATAGATATGTTAGTCAAATGCTGGCCGGAATGAGAATCACAATTGCTTCAGGACGCATACTGGTTGTTGTTGTTTTTTGCTTGTTCATTTATGTGTCTCAATTTAATAATGGGACCAGCCAAACGATTCCACTGGACGCTTATCTAATTCCTTGCACGACAGCTCAATATTTGACAAGCGATCTGCTCGCGTGACATCCTAGGAATTGCTCGTGGTCTTTAAGGGACCTCCAGCAGCACCTCCAGAGACCACAGCCGAAAAACGAGGGGAGAGAAATGCTGAACGGAGCATGGTGTCAAGGCGTCTGGAACCCTAAGGCCTAGTATGGGTTCCAGGCCTGACACATGGACTGTTTCGTTCGGCTTTCTGCTGAAGAGGCAACTCGCTTCGGGGTTTCAAAACAGCCACTCGCCACCTCGGCAGAGCTGACGCCTGCCGTGGAAAACTTCAAAGCCCTCTTCTCTTCTGCAACACGTTGGCTTGGGCGCAAGCTTTCCTTCTCGCCGTCCAACTGAAGCAACGAAGCTGTGTGGGAAAGCTGACGGGTGAAACTTGCTTTGTGGGGTAATGAAACTGACAAGTCTGGCTGTGTTGCACAAGGTTTGCTCCTTGTTAAGTTAGCTAATTCATCCAAGTTTCCCCTTTCCAGAGACCAGGAGATCAGTTCTGATGGACTAGGGCACCCAAGGATGACCGTGAGATCCCAGAGAAGTAGCCAAGCAGCCTAAATTTCTTCCCACATGCAAAAAAAAAACATCCCACTCTAAATGTGAAGAAGGCAGCCTTCTAGCGAGACAACCTCGTGCCAAACACATTTCCTAAATGACGTTGCCAATCATGTGCTGGGTTGCAAGCCCAGAGGTGTGTTCACCCAAGGAATTCACAAGGCGGTTAGCTGCTGATGCTACCTGTGACGAGATTCTCTTCCCGTAACCAGCCTGTTTGATGTTAAATCCAATTTAATTATAACTGGCAAGTTGGCAATCACTCGAGCGCCTTCATCTGGAATCTCCGTTCGGTTTCTTTGTGCCGGAGCCAAGAATCGAAGAAAACTGGGAACAGGTGTTCTTAGAACTTAGCTCCTCCAAGCTGGGATTCTATCGGGATTGGCATTCGATCAGGACGGGGCACTGCAAAACAAAAGGCTGCCCCTCGATGCCACGGCAGATGGCAAGGGATGGAAACGTGTGCCAAGGCGGAGTCGGGTTGAGCACTGTTTGTTCCATTCAGCTCAGAAAGCTCACGTCTCGGTGGATCCACCATCTCTGAGCATGCATGGAGTGTGTTCTTCCGATGCGGGGCGTTCTCACGGCACTGTTTCATTCGGGTGCAGTTCCGCCTATGCAGGAGAAGTTTCAATCTTGCACAGATCTCCAGAGGAAAGAATCGGAGAACAGAGGGCAGAGAAAAAAAAAACCTCTTTCTACCCAGGGCCCTAAAAGGTAGAATTCCCAAGTAGCACAAACCCTATTGAGAAATAGGCAAATTTTTGAGCGTTGACCCAGGATCAATCCGCCTCTACAAACCAGGATAGTCTGAAAACATCCCAGCCAAGTCTTGTTTTTGGATTAAGAATGGCAGCTTATTGGAACTTTGGGACTGATCCCAGGACTCTAACATATTTTTTTTTTGTTAGAGTCCCACCCCCTTCTTAAGGCCCACCATCTTGGAGTTTCCTCCCTCGACAAGTTTGTTTAAAATTGTTTACAATTTGTGATTAAAGCCAAACCCAACCTGAAATCGTGCACATAACATAACATAACATAACATAACATAACATAACATAACATAACATAACATAAAACATAACATAATAACAGAGTTGGAAGGGACCTTGGAGGTCTTCTAGTCCAACCCCCTGCCCAGGCAGGAAACCCTACACCATTTCAGACAAATGGCTATCCAACATTTTCTTAAAAATTTCCGGTGTTGGAGCATTCACAACTTCTGCAGGCAGGTTGTTCCACTTGTTCTAACTGTCAGGAAATTTCTCCTTAGTTCTAAGTTGCTTCTCTCCTTGATTAATTTCCACCCATTGCTTCTTGTCCTGCCCTCAGGTGCTTTGGAGAACAGCTTGGCTCCCTCTTCTTTGTGGCAGCCCCTGAGATATTGGAAGGCTGCTATCATGTCTCCCCTAGTCCTTCTTTTCATTAAACTTGGTGTCTTGTTCCCAATTCTTCGGGGCAGGACCAAACAGATGTTATTGTCATTATTTACTTCGAACAGTTGCTCAATGAAAGGTCACACAAGTCAAAGGCTACATGTATTTCTTTGGAGCATCTCTGAGCATCATTTTTCCCCTAAACTCTTGCGTTATCTTTCGCTATTGCTGGTTCCTCTGTGTGATTTGAGCCTGTAAGGCGCAGAAGCTCTACCACTTCCTTCTTGAGCCTGCTGAAAAAAAGAACAATTGCGTGTTGTGGAACTTGGTTTAACCGGTGGCCTTGTCTTTTTTTCAAAGGAAACCTCACCTGGCCAAACCACAGATAACGCAAACAGAGAATTCTGCTGTAAATATATATATATATGTGTGTGTGTGTGTGTGTGTGTCATTCAGCGATGCAAATTGCCCTTCTGTGTTTACTTTCTCTCTCTCTCTTTGAAACAAAAAAAAAGAGGGATCAACTAATAGACGTTTATGCAAATTATGGTTTGTTGCACAGTCAGCTAGATGTTCAGTCTGGTTGTGTCATTTTTGTCCACTTACCGAGTCCTTCCCAAGAACCTGGGATAGGCAGGTGCCGTACGTTGATGGTATTAAAAGGCTTCTTCCAGGATGTCAGCTGTTCCAAATAAAACTGCCTTTTGCAATTGACTAATGGGGATTTTGTCAATGCCGACAAAATTGGTGCTCCGTATGTTTTGGAGTTGGTGGCTCGGTGGATAAGACGGTGAGCTTGTCGATCGAAAGGTCGGCAGTTCAGCGGTTCGAATCTCTAGTGCCGTGTAACGGGGTGAGCTCCCATTACTTATCCCAGCTTCTGCCAACCTAGCAGTTCGAAAGCACGTAAAAATGCAAGTAGAAAAAATAGGGACCATCTTTGGTGGGAAGGTAACAGCGTTCCGTGCGCCTTTGGCGTTGAGTCATGCCAGCCACATGACCACGGAGACGTCTTCGGACAGCGCTGGCTCTTCGGCTTTGAAACGGAGATGAGCATCGCCCCCTAGAGTCAGGAATGACTAGCACATATGTGCGAGGGGAACCTTTACCTTTACCTTTGTTTTGGGGTTGTACCCAAGGCACTTATTGCTATTGGTACTTCTATTTTGTTTTCTTTTGCCACAGTTGTTCTACTTCTATTTGTTCAGGTAGCCCTCAACTTACAACAGTTCGCTTAGTGTCTGTTCTAAGTTACAACAGCACTGAAAAAAAGGGACTTACGACCATTTTTCACACTTACGACCGTTGTAACATCCCCATGGTCACCTGATTTATATTTGGATGCTTGACAACTGACTCAGATTTATGACCGTTGCTGGTTCCCGGGGTCAAGTGATCCGCTTTGGCAACAGGCGAAGTCTATGTGGGAAACTAGATTCGCTTCACAACTCTGTTGCTAATTTCAAAATTGCTAGGAATTCCCTTAACAAATGTGGCGAGAAAAGTCATCAAATGGAGGGAAACTCACCTAACAAATTTTCTCAACTTAGCAACATAAATTTGCAGCTCAGTTCTGGTGCTAAATTGGGGACTACCTGAATTTTGTATTTTGTGTTGTTCCCCTCCAGTTTGGTAGCAAAGAGTTCATACTTCGGTCGCAGGACTTGTGGTTGTTTTTGTGGTTGCTATTTAGTATACCACATACTACCTCGCACATACGTGCTAGTCATTCCCGACTCTAGGGGACAGTGCTCATCTCCGTCTCAAAGCCTAATCGCAATTTTAACATGGGTGGTTTTTATTAGGGTTTATTTTATATTTTATTAGTTTTTTAAAATTATTGGGCCAATTCTGAATTAGATTTTTAATAATTGTTCTTAACGTTTGTTTCTGTGCGATTTTTATCTTGGCTGTAAACCGCCCTGAGTCTTCGGAGAAGGGCGGTATAGAAATGTGATAAATAAATAAATAAATAAATAAATAAATAAATAAATAAAGCCGAAGAGCCAGCGCTGTCCGAAGACGTCTCTGTGGTCATGTGGCCAGCATGACTCAATGCCAAAGGCACACGCAACGCTGTTCCCTTCCCACCAAAGGTGGTCTCCGTTTTTCTACCTGCATTTTTTTTTACGTGCTTTCGAACTGCTAGGTTGGCAGAAGCTGGGACAAATCACGGGAGCTCACCCCGTTACGCGGCACTAGGGATTTGAACCGCTGAACTGCCGACCTTTCGATCGACAAGCTCAGCATCTTAGCCACTGAGCCACCACATCCCTACAGGTGTCTGTAGAGTAGTCAAAAAGTCAATATCTTCCAGTAGTGACTGCCAGTATATGATCAAACCCACCAAAGACATCAAGGGTTCAGCTGTATGATTGTACCCCTATTTTGGTGGGGGTTTTTTTGAGGGGTGGGGGGAGACACACATGGTCCACGGATCCCATAGAATATTCTTAGTTCCTACTGAGGTTTTTTCCCCCTTTAATTGTAACATTAAAAATCTTGATATGATGTACTAGTTCCATGCAGGTTTTAATGCAATACTGTATATATTATCTATTCCTCCTATTCTCAGTTCCTAATCATCAATATTGAGATAATAATTGCTAATCAACCCTAGTTCAGGATGAATTTAACATAAATATCGAGATGTATCTATGGAGATTCTCAGCCATCCAGGTCCTGGTTGTCCCAAAGGTGCTTTTTTCAAGAGGCAACTGGACTTTCTCAGAATAAGGATAAATATAGAAGTGTACTTGAGGTAGGCTCTGGATAGCATCCTTGGGAAAGGTTAAAATCCAACCAACCTCAAAAAGGAGGATTATGGCAACTTGGGGGGATGTGATTCTAGCCTTGGTGGTCAAGGGTGATGATTTTCTGCGACCTGATACTTCCTTGTTGAAGTACTTCATTCTCGGGATGTTTAGAAGACCTCTTTATAACCTGGGTTGTTTTTCTGCACCTCTTCTGTTTAACTCTAACACCCTAGAACAGGGGTCTGCAAACTTGGCTCTTTTAAGACTTGTGGACTGCAACTCCCAGAGTTCCTCAGCCAGCAAAGCTGGCTGGGGAACTCTGGGAGTTGAAGTCCACAAGTCTTAAAAGAGCCAAGTTTGCAGACCCCTGCCCTAGGAGATAGGCTCAAGATCCAACCCGTACGCGACCCGTACGCTCACACAGAGAGGGTTTTCTCAGGGTGCCGTCCGCCAAGCAATGTCGGCTGGCGGCCCCCAGGGGAAGGGCCTTCTCTGTTGGAGCACCTACCCTCTGGAACAAACTTCCCCCTGGTTTGCGTCAATTACCTGACCTTCGGACCTTTCGCCGTGAATTGAAAACACACTTGTTCATCCCAGCGGGACTGGCTTGATTTTTTAAAATTTTTAAAATTTTGAATTTTAACAATTTTAACTGGGGTATTTTATTATGGATCAAATTCGACGGTTTTAATTCGGCCATCTTTAGAATATGTATTTTAATTGTTGTTTTAATCTGTATATTGTGCTGTTTTAATCTGGCTGTACACCGCCCTGAGTCCTTTGGGAGAAGGGCGGTATAAAAATCTAAATAATAAAATAAATAAATAAATAAACAGACTTGAACACTGGACCTTACCTAACAAAATATGATTTAATGTAAAGAAAAGTAAAGTCCTACACTTAGGTAAGAAAACCCAAAAGCACACATATAAACTGGGTGAAACCAAACTTAATAGCAGTGACTTTGAGAGAGTTCTTGGAGTCTTAGTGAAAAACCAGCTAAATATGAGCCAGCCTTGCGCAGCAGCAGCCCAAAAAGCCAATGCAATCCTAAATTTCATTAACAGAGGGATACAATCAAGATCAAGGGAGGTACTAATACCACTCTATAAAGCCCTAGTAAGACCACACCTAGAGTACTGCATCCAGTTTTGGTCACCACACTATAAAAAAGATGTTGAGACTCTAGAAAAAGTGCAGAGAAGAGCAACCAGCATGATTAGGGGACTGGAGGCTCAAACATACAAAGAATGGTTGCAGGAACTAGGCCTGGCTAGTCTAGTGAAGAGAAGGACCAGGGGAGACAGGATAGCAGTCTTCCAATACTTTAGGGGCTGGCACAGAGACGAAGGGGGTCAAGCTATTTTCCAAGGCACCCGAAGGTCAGACAAGGAATAATGGATGGAAATTGCTCAAGGAGAAATTCAACCTAGAAATAAGAAGGAATTTTCTGACAGTGAGAACAGTCAACCCATGGAACAGAAGTTGCCTTTGGAAGTTGTGGGAGCTTCATCACTGGAGGCTTTCAAGAAAAGTTTGGGCTGCCATTTGTCAGAAATGCTGTAGAGTCTCCTACTTGGGCGGGGGGTTGGACTATATGACCTATAAGGTCCCTGTTAATCTGTAAGAAATCAAAGCCGAGTCTGGAGCTGTTTTTGTCCCCTCAAGAAATTAGGGAAATGTCTCCTCGTTTTTTCCTTTTTGTCATCTCCATGCCCTGAATCTGGGAAATTGAGGCTGGAGGAAAGCTCAAAGCTTAAAGAGAGTAGGAGGAGAGAGGAGAGGAGCAGAAACGCATGGAGGGTTTAGGACTTTATGAATATTCTAGAGGTTGCTTAGCTAGTTATTAGAAATTTGAAAGTCTGAAGACAGATTATTCTAATGATACTCCGTTGCTTATTCAGTTGGACTGGAAGACGCGGGATTTGGATTGTGTCAGGTCATTAACATCGGCTTGTGTTCCGTTTTCAGAAATGAAAATGAACGGTGATGTGGCGGATTCCACAGAAATGAGGAATGACGGCAGTCACCGAGATCCTGGTAAGGAAACATTTCTCCTCACCTTTTCTGGTGCCTTTTTATGCCTTCCAACAGCAGCCCACGTTCCACGAGGAAGCTCCTGGCTGGAGATTGAAACCCATCCATACATTGTCATGTTTTGTCTCCAGGTTTGGGAAACTAGAAACAAGTTTCCATTCTAGGAAGCCAAAAGTCTCCTCTTTTTTTTTTTTACTGTTTCTTCATCCTCTTAAATTTACTAGGATGGTTATGGCTTTGGTGACCAAAAAAAAGAAGAAGAAGAATTTACTAATAGAAGAGAATCTTGGTAGATCAGGGTTGAACTATAGAGTCCTTGAGTTTGGTTGGTGTCTTGCAGCTATCTCATTCCCTAACTAAGGAACACTGAGGATGTTACCAAGTTGGGTAAGGAGACATCTACAAGGAAACAAGCGAGCTCAGAGAGCATCAGGCAAGAGCTAAGGTGGCTCAGTGGTTAGAGTGCACTACTGCAGACTATTTCAGCTGACTGCTAGCTGCAGTTCAGCAGATCGAATCTCACCGGTTCAAGGTCGACTCAGCCTTCCATCTTTCCAAGGTGGGTAAAATGAGGACCCAGATTGTTGGGGGGAAGAAGCTGACTCTGTAAACCGCTTAGAGAGGGCCCATAAAGCATTGTGAAGTGGTATATAAGTCCTAAGTGCTATTGCTATTGCTATCAAGGAGGTTATGGAGAAAGAGTTGGTGGGCGTCTGCCGCTCGCTTGTGACATTGGTGTCTGGTCTACTACAGCTTTGCTGAGCAATTTTCAGATTCTGCTGCAGCCAACAAGAAATCTCTGGTTAACTAAGAATTGATGGGCTGTCTCATTGCTTCATACTCCTGGCTGTGAAGTGATCATAGCCCTGAAGTATTATATGTCAGGTCTAGTCTACTGAAGTTCTCCATAAAGGTCGAAAATTTATCTTAAAAGGCAGAACGATTCGAGAACCCAAGTACTTCTGCTGAATTCGCTTTCTTCACGGTGATTTTTGGAGTTTGCGTTGTTGTCATCTTAATTATCAGCGATCTGGGAACGGTGAGATTATCCTGAAACATGTAAACTGTGTTAATAAGGCATAAATTAGTCCACTTTGCGCTTCTGGTAACAGGAAGCAGAGAAAACGCTTGTGGTTGTGTAGTTCAAAGGAATTGTTATAATCATTTCCTCCAGAATGAATAAATGATACCTCCGAAAGAGCTTAAAGGCCAACTCTTTTAACATCCAGAATCTGAACGTTGTTATCAGCCCCTAATTAAATTAAGAATTTTGTTTTGCAAAATGAGCCATCCTCGGCCCAACTCCATTTTTTCGACTGCACTTCCAAGCACTGATGTTTGGATTTGACTTTAGCTGTGACCATAGCACGCTCTTTCAAATACAGGTAGTCCTGGACCATGCAAAGTTACAGCAGTCCTGAAAAAAGGGACTTACGGGCATTTTTCACACCCACAACCATTGAGGCTTCCCCATGGTCATATGATCAAAAGTCACACGCTTAACGACTGACTCTCCCAAAGGTGCTTTTTTCGAGAGGCAACTGGACTTTCATTGTTTTTCTTTGAAGACGTTTCGCTTCTCCTCCAAGAAGCTTCTTCAGCTCTGACTCTTCTGACTCAACATCCAGTCAGAGCTGAAGAAGCTTCTTGGATGAGAAGCGAAACGTCTTCAAAGAAAAGCCAAGAAAGTCCAGTTACCTCTTGAAAAAAAACACCTCTGGGACAACCATGACCTGGATGATTGAGAATCTCCATAGACATTTAACAATCGACTCATATTTTATGACGGTTGCAAAGTCCCAGGGATCACGTGATCCCCTTTTGCAACCTGCTGACAAGCAAAGTCCATGGGGAAACCAGATTCCCTTAACAACTGTGGCCAGAAAAGTCATTAAATGGGGCAAAACTCAATTAACCAATGTCCCACTTAGCAGCAGAATTTTTGGGCTCAGTTGTGGTTCTAAGTTGAAGACTACCTGTATCAACGAAACTTTGTACTCGGGTACTGAAAACCATTCTCCTTGAAGAGTAGACTTGAACGCACCCCTGCCTTAAGATGTCATCAAGGTTGTGAGTCCAGAGCCACGAGATCTGAACCGTCAGAACTGGTTCTATTACAAGATCGAAAGCTTAGATCTTTAGGATTGACTCAACAAGTGTCTTATTCTTCTCTTGAGACTTCAGCTGGAGAGATGATTTCCCTCGGCCTGCCTATGAGATTCCAAGTTGGAGAACACGGTTCACTTTTGGGCCCAGGGACCGAGTCCATATCTGGTTAGCCCTTGGCTCAATCTAGAGACAGAGACAGATTAACAGAGTTGGAAGGGACCTTGTAGGTCATCTAGTCCAACCGTGCACCCAAGCAGGAGACCCTACAGCATTTCTGACAAATGGCAACCCAGTCTCTTCTTGAAAGCCTCCCACAACTACTGAGGCAACTTCTGTTCCATTGGTTGATTGCTGGTCCTATTGGCAGAAAATTTCTCCTTATTTCTAGGTTGAATCTCTCCTTGTTCAGTTTCCATCCATTATTCCTTGTCTGAAAATAGCTTGACCCCCTTCCTCCTTTCTGAGGCAGCTCCTCAAATATTGGAAGACTGCTATCCTGTCTCCCCTGGTCCTCCTCTTCACTAGACTAGCCATGCCCAGTTCCTGCAACCGTTCTTTGTATGTTTTAGCCTCCAGTCCCCTAAAATCATCTTGGTTGCTCTTCTCTGCACTTTTTCTAGAGTCTCAACATCTTTTTTATAGTGTGGTGACCAAAACTGGATGCAGTACTCTAGGTGTGGTCTTAGCTGAAGGTTTTTCTTTATTTTACTGTACTGCAGTCAAAAGACATCTTCTTTGTCCCCCCACCCCAGGGGTGAAATCCAGCAGGTTCTGACAGGTTCTGGAGAACCGGTAGCGGAAATTTTGAGCAGTTCGGAGAACCGGCAAATACCACCTCTGGCTGGCCCCAGAGTAGGGTGGGAATGGGGATTTTGCAATATCCTTCCCCCCAGTAGTGGGGACGGAATGGGGATTTTGCAGTATCCTTCTCCTGCCATGCCCACCAAGCCACAGCACGCCCACCAAGCCACGCCCACAGAACAGGTAGTAAAAAAAATTAGATTTCACCCCTGCCCCACCCCCCTTATTATGCCTTATCTCTCCCCCTCCACTGGTGCCTGGTGTGGTCTCCTTTGGCTACCCAACAGTTGTCCGGCTTGTCTCCTGGTTGGACAACATCTTGAGCGAAACCTGGAACGCCATAAAACCCCGTGAAGAAATACGCAGCTCTCCTGCAATCTTCCAAAGACGACCTGTGGGTGCCAGGAGAGAATTCCCTCCGCTCCCCCATCCCCCCACCCCCATGCCAGCGAGAGGGAGGGAAGGCAACTGACACCTTCAGGGTTTCTGGTTTTTCTTTATCTGCCTGCGAAAGGGTTCAGCCCAAATCCACAGCCCTGGGAAAATGGGGAAAAAGAACCAACTCCCAGAATTCCATCAAAGCTTAGTATGGATCTGGAAGAAGCGGCCAAGGCCTCTTTCCAACGGAAGGCAGTCATCAAAGGAGACCAGCCTTTAACCTCCCCTCTCTTCTTTTCAATTGATTTGTTTTAATGGATTTCTTTTAAAAAACAACAACAAAACCACTGGCCGATGTAACTCCTCCCTATCTTCTTGAAGTGCCAGGATGAGTAGGCAGGGACACCCATACCTTTGTTTATTTGTGGCGAGCAGTAGGTCTCTATCTCCTTTGATTGCAACAGCCCAGATACACGGACTTCCCTCTGGAAACGGGGTGCGGTTGAAGGGGAGGGTGGGGGGGTGAGGCAAGGCCTTTTTATATATTTTTTTTTAAAAAAGGAAAAGAGCAGGGGAAGGCAGCTCCAGCACACCTGTCCATAACTGAATAGCTGTAGGCCTTTGGGAAGCATGCTTCTCTCATCCCCCCGCCCTCTTCCACCGGACAAACGGGGAACGGTTCCAGGATCTTCTGCAATGCATTTGGGCAACCCCGCTGCACTCAGATCAGGGATGGGTTTCAAAATTTTAGCAAGGGGTTCTCTAACCAGTTGCTGGGTAGGCGTGACCTAGTCGGCCTCCTGCACTATGGCGGAAGGGGCGTTTTTGCCCTCCCTGGGCTCTGGAGGCTTTCCCGGACTTCCAGTAGGCCTATTTTTGCCCTCTCCGAGCCTCCGCGCATGCCCTGCACTTACCTGCATCCAAAACAAGCTGCGTGAGGATTCCTGGGGGGGGCGGGGGGGGCAGGGAGTGGGGCGGAGCCAGCCAGCAGTGAGATTTGGGGGTTCTCCCAGAGGTGGGTTTCAGCAGGTTCTGACCAGTTCTGGAGAACCAGTAGCGGAGAACTGGTAAATCCCACCTCTGACTGGTCCCACCCCCATCTATTCTCTGCCTCCTGAGTCCCAGCTGATCAGGAGGAAATGGGGATTTTGCAGTAACCTTCCCCTGGAGTAGAGTGGGAATGGAGATTTTACAGTATCCTTCCTCTGCCATGCCCACCAAGCCACACCCACAGAACTTGTAGTAAAAAAAATTTGAAACCCACCACTGGGTTCTCCGAACTGCACAGAATCTTAGCTAGAGGTTCTCCCGAACCCCTGCGAAATCCCCAGGAGCCCACCCCTGGCTCAGATGGACTAAATCCACACACCCCTATGTAAAATCTCGCTTTATAAAGTGGTTTGGGGACGAGTTCACACAGGTGAGGTCTGGAGCATTTTCACCACGCAGCTGGGAAAACAGCAGTGCTTGTTCCCTCGCCCCCCCCAGTTCGCCCCCCCCATGCCCCCCGGTTCTTCGCATGGACATATTAGGAAATGGACATATTAGGGAAAGTGCAAAACTAGGGTTTCTTCTGCCAGCATTGTGTTTTCAACAGCTGAGGAACGCCGTTGCATGTTTTCCTTTCCAGTGTGAAGCTCAGGACTTGTTTACCTCTTCTCTGCTGGTGTGTTGTTGTTTTTTTGTAAATGTAGATCCTTCTGCCGTTGGGATTTCTTTTCCTTCCTTAAGGCGTTGGCTGTCATGAGGAGGGGGAGAAAAAAATGGAAGCAGGATTAGAGAAACAAGGGAAGGATTTCAAGGAGAAATCACTAGGAAGTTCACACACACACAACACACACACACACACACCCCATCTCCGGGAATCTGCTGCATCCTGTCACACTCTTTGGAATGAAATGTCTTCTTCCATTCGTGCTCAGGAATCACCTGCATGACACTGAGCAGAAGCAGAGTGCCCTTTTCTCGGCTGCCCTGAAGGAAAAGGTGGAACTTCTGGAGATGATCGTCTCTGTGTCCCCACCGGACTAGATGAGCCAAGACAGCGATGAGTGCTAGTTCACTTTTAGTGAAGTCATACTACTCAAATAAAGAGGAGGATAGGATAGGATAGGATAGGATAGGATAGGATAGGATAGGATAGGATAGGATAGGATAGGATAGGATAGGATAGGATAGGATAAGGAAGGGAAGGGAAGGGAAGGGAAGGGAAGGGAAGGGAAGGGAAGAGAAGAGAAGAGAAGAGAAGAGAAGAGAAGAGAAGAGAAGAGAAATTGAAATAAATAGAGGAATAGAATAGAATAGAATAGAATAGAATAGAATAGAATAGAATAGAATAGAATAGAAGAGAAGAGAAGAGAAGAGAAGAGAAGAGAAGAGAAGAGAAGAGAAGGGAAGGGAAGGGAAGGGAAGGGAAGGGAAGGGAAGGGAAGGGAAGGGAAGGGAAGGGAAGGGAAGGGAAGGGAAGGGAAGGGAAGGGAAGGGAAAAATTGGAATAAATAGAGGAATAGAATAGAATAGAACAGAACAGAATAGAATAAGAGTTGGAAGGGACCTTGGAGGTCTTCTAGTCCAACCCCCTGCTCAGGCAGGAAATCCTGCACCACTTCAGACAAATGGTTGTCCAATCTCGTCTTAAAAACTTCCAGTGTGGAGCATTCACAACTTCTGAAGGCAAGTTGTTCCACTGATTCATTGCTCTGTCAGGAAATTCCTCCTTAGTTCTAAATTGCTTCTCTCCTTGATTAGTTTCCATCCATTGCTTCTTGTCCTGGAGAATAGATTGACTCCCTCCTCTTTGTGGCAACCCCTGAGATATCGGAACACTGCTATCATGTCAGAAGATGCAGAAGAACCCCAGCTCAGGTGCACCCACCATCTCTAGATTTTGGTGGTTATTCTGTTGTCCCACCTTCTCTGATCCTCCATGGATGTCACTTCATCCAGATTGTCTCTCATTGCTTAACAGTTCCATGAATTCTTGAAAACTCTTGCTCTGGAATTTCAGCTACCTTGTCTTTTGTTGACCTCTGTTTCCATTGTCTTGGTTTTTCCAAGTGTCCCAATCTTTTCCAATCACTCTTTCCTGGAGTGACTTTGTCAGAGGTCCAAAGTATCAAGTGTCCAAAATATTTAGGCTTTTGTTTCCCTTAACTCTGGAACATCCTGTTGTGACCCAGGCCCAAGTAGGTAGTAGGAAACTCAGTCAGTGGAAAAACAAACAAACTTTATTTGAACAGCTGAGAATTACTTCATTCTCAAGCGTAGTTCAACTAAATTAAAGCAAATTCCTCCCAACACAAATTCCTCAGTGCTATCACCAACCTTGGTCCAATTAGTCAAACTGCCAAAGGCCTTTCTTGGCAAAAGTTCAGAAGACACTGATACAAAATAAATGCAACAAGACGAAGCTATCAATGTTGTTTTCCAGTAAAGAGCCCAAATGCTGTTGCTGGTCTTTTAAGCCTTATGGGAAGGGCCAATCATCTCTTGGCCCTACTCCTGAGTCGTCCTCTTTGTTTGAGCTGCTCTTGCCTTCTGGCAGCTCTTCTCATGTGTGCATTAGGAACAGGCTCCTCTTGTTCCTCTGCCTCACTACTGTCAGCCTCTGGAGGCTCCGGAGTCCGCACATCACTCCCCGATGGCCCTGGCCTCATCTCAGCCTCCAATGCAGAGCCCTCATCCAGGCCTTCCCCAGCCTCTAGGACTGGCCCATGTTCTTCCTCAGCCTCATCACTGTCCGACTCCGTTGCCAGCTCCGCAGGCTGCTGGCAGACCATAACACATCCACACACTTCTCTAAATCTGCCAACTGAAATAAGCAATGCTCAAGATAAACTCCAATTCTGACTTGGTCTATAAATCATCTCATATATATAATCCTATATTATCTAAAGTCAAATATAATCCAAACTGGGATTTTTACACCTTGTGGGAACCTGCTGATCAGATCACAATGATCAGGTTCTTAGTAACATTAATCCAAGGTTTATTTAACTTTGATTTGTTGGACCAACATGAGGTCTGTGCATAAGCCAAAGGGCCACCAGATATACCTAGACTCTGAGTGGTCTTCCCAATGTACACATACCCAAAACAAACCACCTAACAAGGCTTGGGTAGCACATCCCAGCTGGGATCCTAATGCCAATTACAGAGCAGCTCGTTGCTATGGTAATTCCGAGCTGTAGAACATTTGCATAAAACAGCTGATTTCCATAATGGAGCTCTGAGCCAGAGAGGGGTAAAATTTCCATGCAGGGCCAGCTCTTCATGAAGAAGAAGTCCGTTGAGGTGGAGGGTGAAGATTTGAATATCAAATGAAGAGACATCCTGGAAAGAGGACAATAGGTAGTGGGACTGGGCACCAGAAAGAGGAGAAGAAGGAAGAGGACGAGGAGGAGGAGGAGGAAGCGATGAAGAAGGACCAGACACAGAAGAGACATTGAAGGTACCAAACCTTCATTTAGGACCTTCTGTTCTTTCCCAATCAGACTTGTTGCATATCATGACACACACACAGCCCAACAACCTATAATGGCTAAAGCAATATACCAAACATGACAATAAACCAATAAACTTATCTTTCCTTCTACGTGTACATATATCCTACTATATAACAGTGTGCGGCAGCAGTCAAGAAAGAGCATACAATCCTTCATTGTATAAACAGTACCGTAGAATCAAAGTCACGTGAAGTATTAGTATCGCTCAGAGGTGATATTCAGCAAGTTCAGACCAGTTCGGGCGAACCGGTAGCGGAAATCGCAGGTGGGCCTGCCCTCTCACTCACCCGCCCCGAGTCTATGCTGTCCTATTTAGGCACATTTTTGCGGCCGGGCGTATGCATGGAAGGTGCGCACATGAGAAAAGCACATGCATGGAAGGCTGGGCGCAGACACAGAGGTGGCATGTACAAGTTTAGCGAATGTTCACGCGCACGCGCTCCCGTTTTTGGTGCCAGGCGAACCGTTAGGTAAATTATGTGAATCCCACCCCCTGCTATCGCTTTATAAAGCCTTGGTAAGGCCACACCTGGAGTACTGCATCCAGTTTTGGTCACCACGTTACAAAAAAGGATGTTGAGACTTCGGAAAAAGTGCAGAGAAGAGCAACTAAGACGGTCAAAGGCCTGGAGACCAAAACATATGAAGAACAGTTGCAGTATTTGGGTTTGGCTCGTCTAGAGAAAAGAAGGACTAGACATGATAGCAGTATTCTACTATTTGAGGGGCTGCCACAAAGAGGAGAGGGGGGTCAACCTATTTTCCAAAGCACCAGAAGGCAAGACAAGAAACAGCGGATGGAAACTAATCATTTATTTATCTTATTTATTTGATCGTATTTATATACCGCCCTATCTCCCGAAGGACTCAGGGCGGTTTACAGGCACTTAAAAAACACATAAACACATAAATACAATATAAAAAGAGTTAAAAAACTTATTCTAAAAGCCCAAAAATTAAAAATATAGAAATAAAACCCAATTTAAAACCCATAAATTTAAAATCTAGCTCAGTCCTGCGCAATTAAATAAGTGTGTTTTAAGCCCGCGGCGGAAGGTCCGAAGGTCCGGAAGCTGACGAAGTCCGGGGGGTAGTTCATTCCAGAGGGTGGGAGCCCCCACAGAGAAGGCCCTTCCCCTGGGCGTCGCCAGTCGACATTGCCTCGCTGACGGCACCCTGAGGAGTCCCTCTCTATGAGAGCGCACAGGTCGGTGAGAGGTATTCGGTAACAGTAGGCGGCCCCGTAAATAATCAAGGAGAGAAGCAAGCTGGAATTAAGGAGAAACTTCCTAACAGTGAGGACAATTAACCAGTGGAACAGCTTGCCACCTGAAGTTGTGGGTATTCCAATACTGGAATTTTTTAAGAAGAGAATGGACAGTCATTTGTCCAGAATGGGAGAGGATTTCCTGCTTGGGCAGGGGGTTGGACTAGAAGACCTCTAAGGTCCCTTCCAGCTCTATTCTGATTGATGTCTGAAAATTATGATTCGGAGTAGGAAGAAGAAGCTTTGGCACAAGAAAGTTTTATTATAGGATCCAGGATGTTCCCCATATTGTTCCAGCTCAAAAAAAAAAAAAAAAACACACGCTGAAATAATTTTCATCTCATTAGCGAAAGAGAGACGATGACTTGCTCAGTCAGTTGGGCCCAGTGATGTTCCAGAAAATTGCTTCATGTAGTGCAATTTTGCTCTTAATCCTTCTGCCGGTGAGAATAGACGAGGTTCTTGTCTTAAAAGAAGTTACTACTTGCCGGGCTTTTTTTCGGGGCCCTTTGTAATCGGTAAGAGGAAAAGACAGAAGATTGGCTGAACTTGAAAGGCTAATCGTCTTAATCTAGTCTTGGGATGAGAGGCAACAAGGAAGCCCCAGGACTCTTAGGGGAAATTGGGAAATTGGGGAAAAAATATTTTCTTGTCTTGCTGCCATCATCGGAATTTAGTTTGGTTTGAGAGCGGGTTATTTTTCCTTCCTTCCTTCCTTCCTTCCTTCCTTCCTTCTTCCTTCCTTCCTTCCTTCCTTCCTTCCTTCCTTCCTTCCTTCCTTCCTTTCTCTTTCCCTCCTTCCTCTCTCCCTCTCTTCCTTTCTTCCATCCACATTCTTTTCCTTTCTCCTTCTCTTTCTCCTTCCTTCCTTCCTACTTACCTTTCTCTCTCTTCCCTCCCTCCCTCCCTTCCTCCCTCCCTCCATCATCCCATCCATCCCATCCATCTTTCACAGTTGTCTGAATATATTACCAAAAAAAAAAAAAAATCTCATACATGAACATTCCTTTCTTTTCCAAATTGTAGGGAAAACTGGCAGACAAAATGATTGAAAGGCCTCTCCAAATTCTTCCCCCAAGGCCCTTCCTTGTCTTGAACCCTCCATCTGCTCCAGATTATATTCATCATTTCTGCAAAATCACTTTCCTAAACCTTATGACTCCATTTTACATGCCAGGTGGTCCTTCTCTGGTAGCTTCCTTTTTTATCTTATTTATTTCACTTCACTTCACTTCACTTCACTTCACTTCACTTCACTTCACTTCACTTCATTTTATTTATTTATTTATTTATTTATTTATTTATTTTATTTATTTATTTATTTATTTATTATTTTATTTATTTATTTATTTATTTATTTATTTTATTTATTTATTTATTTATTTATTTATTTATTTATTTATTTATTTATTTATTATTTTATTTATTTATTATTTTATTTTATTTTATTTTATTTATTTCATTTCATTATATTTTATTTATTATTTTATTTTTATTTTATTTATTATATTATATTATTCCTGGGAAGCATTGTTCATCCCTCCTGTGTAAAAACTGAACTTGGCAAGAAGCCTGCATTGCACAGGTGGCTCTTGAGCAAGATCTGTTCCCTTTCCACCCTGCGATAAGAGAGCTACCTCTCGTGCCTGTTGCTTATTGGCTGGGTTCCCATCTTGCACCAAGCCTTGCTTTTAACCCTAGTTTGTTAAATACGCCACTAGGGCCAAATTTATTCATAAGCCATGAACTATGGTTTAGAAGCCATTGTGACTAGATTGACAGAAGATGCTGAGCGAACCACATTATTGGCTTTGCATGATGTGAAGGTAACTATTATGACTCTATTTGTCTAGCTTTAGACTCAGGATCTGTTCTTGATTAAGACAGTATCACAGACTTGGAAGGGACCTTGAAGGTCTTTTAGTTCAGGGGTCTTCAACCTTGGTCCCTTTAAGACTTGTGGACTTCAACTCCCAGAGTTCCTCAGCCAGCTTTGCTCAAAGCTGCTCAAGCAGGAGACCCATTCCAGACAAATGATTGTTCAAACTTCCACTGTTGAAGCACTCACAACTTCTGGAGGCAAGTCGTTCCTCCTGATTAATTGTTCTAACTGTCAGGAAATAACTCCTTAGTTCCAAGTTGTTCCTCTCCTTGATAACTTTCCATCCATTGTTCCTGGTCCTGCCTTCAGGTGCTTTGGAGAATAGGTTGACCATCCTCTTTCCACTGTCAGGAAATTTCATTATATCTCTGGATAATATGCTTATAGCAGGGATGAAATCCATTTTTTTAAAACTACTGGTTCTGTGGGCGTGGCTTGGTGGGCGTTGTGTGGTTTGGTGGGCGTGGTTTGGTGGGCGTAACAGGGGAAAGATACTGCAAAATCCCCATTCCCTCCCCACTCCTGGGGGAAGGATACTGCAAAATCTCCCAGGCATTTGCCGGTTCTCCGAACTACTCAAAATTTCTGCTACTAGTTCTCCAAACTATTCAAAATTTCCGCTACCAGTTTTCCAAACTACTCAAAATTTCCGCTACTAGTTCTCCAAACTACCCAAAATTTCTGCTACTAGTTCTCCAAACTACTCAAAATTTCCGCTACTAGTTCTCCGAACTACTCAAAATTTCCTCTACCAGTTCTCCGAACTACTCAAAATTTCCGCTACTAGTTCTCCAAACTACTCAAAATTTCTGCTACTAGTTCTCCAGAATCTATCAGAACCTGCTGGATTTCACCCCTGGTTTATAGCTTATTATGAAGGCAGATCATTTGACCGTGGACCAATACTATGACAATTCAGGAACATCTACTTTACAAAATTGAAAACTGAATGGGTCCTTAGATGCTTCAGAGAGGGAGACCACATTCCCAAACTCCTGGTAAAAGTTTGATGGATCCCATGAGCCGCCTTGCAGTGAAATGGGCAGCAAACAAATTTAACCAATCGATCGACAAAGGGGAATTATGCCCTGATCTGCTCCGTGGGGCAAGTGGTACCATCCTTTTCGCTCAACGTTCCCTGTTGGATTTATGGCGATGTTTGCTGTTTGCTCCTGAGCGGCAAAGAACAATAATTGCTTGACAAACCCCAAAAATTTCATCCGGAATTGGGGCACATTTTCTCCTCTTCAGGGAAAAGTCCCCAGGCGAAGTCGCAGAGCTCTTGCCAAGGCTGTGTAAATTGACTCATGGCTGGTTGTTGCCAAGGGAGGGGAGGAAGCAAAGCACCTCTCTCAATAGCTTGCTGGGACTCAGCTCTCCTCCCAACATCTCCTGCCTCGCGCCTGGAATTGTGGTGGATCCAGTTCGGTTGGAATATCGGGAGCCCTCTCCCCAGAGACGTCCCTTCGACCTCGTGTTTCCTCTCGTGTTGGAAAGAGCTTGGCCCCAAAGAAAGCCACATCAAACCCTGGCTATTTTTCCAAGAGGGATGAACGCCCCC
Source organism: Ahaetulla prasina (assembly GCF_028640845.1). Taxonomy (NCBI): domain Eukaryota; kingdom Metazoa; phylum Chordata; class Lepidosauria; order Squamata; family Colubridae; genus Ahaetulla; species Ahaetulla prasina. Next base: position 12,619,075 of record NC_080547.1, read on the forward strand.
CTCAAAATGTGGTCTCAATCATTGAGCAAGATGTTGAAATTCCAGCCCTATCAAAGTGGCAAACGGAAGTATGTTTATTTTTTTTTTGAATCTTTTTTTATTTTATTTTTTTATTAACTTTTTACAGTTCAACAATTTTTATTCACCGCCTACACATGACTGTGCCCATTTTTATATCCTCCTATTAGTATTCACCTATCTTCTATACATTTATATTAATTTTACATTCTATTTAGAGTTCTATCCCCTTTTTTTCCTTCTATTTTTGATCTAATTGTACCATTTCTCCCATATTACGTAAAAATCCGAATCCATCAATCCTTTCAATTCAAGAGTCATTTTGTCCGTTTCAGCACAGTCCAATACTTTTTTTAATTATTAAATCTTCAGAGGGTGTGTTTTGACTTCTCCAACATTGTGCGAAAGCCAATCTTGCCGCAGTTATCATGTGCAGAATAAAAATAGGTGTTTTTTTTTCATATTTCCTTTCCATTATTCCTAGAAGAAACAATTCTGGTGTGTATTCTATCTTGAAGCCTGTTACTTCCTGTATCCAACTATGTATTTTCATCCAATATTTTTTAGTTTCGGAGCATAGCCACCACATATGAAAGAAGGTACCTATCTTTTGTCCACATTTCCAACGTTTGGAAATTATTTGGGATTAAAATTATTTGGGGTTGAAATTTGTATATATATATTCAGGTATATATATATATAAATACCTGAAGGCCATCACTCTGCTAAACAAATAATTCCCTCAACACTGTCAAACTGTTTATTAAATCTACACTACTATTAATCTTCTCATCGTTTTCATCACCAACCTCTTTCCACTTATGACTGTATGACTGTAACTTTTCGTTGCTATCATTAAGGGTTAAATTGCAACCTATGACCATCATTTGTGTTGTAAATGTTGTACCTTTGATGAAAGTATTTTTTTTCTTTTATGTACACTGAGCATGTGTACCAAAACAAATTTCTTGTGTGTCCAATCACACGGCCAATAAATTCTATTCTATTCTATTCTAAATTCTATTCTAAAGTATACACACACACACACACACACACACACACACACACATACATATACATATATATATATATATATATACATATACATATATGTAGGTCTTTGGTTATTCGGGTTTTCTCCCACGTAAAATTGGAAGTGTCTTGGCGACGTTTCGACGAAGTCTCATTCGTCATCTTCAGGCTTCAGCTTCGTGCTTCTGGGAGCAATGCTCAGAAGCACGAAGCTGAAGCCTGAAGATGACGAATGAGACTTCGTCGAAACGTCGCCAAGACACTTCCAATTTTACGCGGGAGAAAACCCGAATAACCAAAGACCTACATACAAACACCCGCGAAAACCTCAGAAAACAAATATACATATATATATATACATGTTTAGAAGGGATTAAACCCATGGAAGGCAATGGGACTTCATTCAGAGTCATTAGATTGGGCTGGCTGGGCTGCCAGAATTGCCCTTGTGATACGGCCCATTTTGATTCCTAACAACAGCTTCAAAATATCTGGCAGAAGATCATCCTAGTTCAGGGGTCAGCAACCCGTGGCTCTGGAGCCGTATGTGGCTCTTCCATCCCTCTGCTGTGGCTCCCTGTTGCTGGGCGGCTCCACAATTGATAGAGCTTTCGGTTAGGACAGGTAGAGGAAAAAAGGACGCCGCGCTAGGAGGAGACTCTATGGTGGGGGAACCGGACTTCCGGTCAGCTCCAGAATTGAATGGGGGCTTCCGGTTAGGACCTTTGTGGCTCTTTGAGTGTTTAAGGTTGCCGACCCCTGTCCTAGCTTGATATTTAGGCGTATTTCCCCATTTCAGAAAAAGTTGACTTGCCTTCCTTGACAACTGGCACCGTGCATTGAATAGATTCTTTTTCTCCTTTCTCTTTTGGTGAACTGCATACATACCGTGCTCTCAGCCCTACTTTAGTTTTGCTTCAGATCGATGGGGTTCTTTGTGCCCTCTGAGCTAATGCCTAATATCGAGATATTAATCTTGCTCTTCATGTATGCTTAGAGGCATGTTGATTCACACTGAGGAGATGCTTTGGTCCTTTTGTTTTCCTGTTTGGCTTTTTGATTGTCTTTATTTTTTAATGGTGTAGAGTAGGGGTCTCCAACCTTGGCAACTTTAAACCTGGAGGATGTTGAGACCGAGGCCCAAGTAGTGATTGCCAAACACAATTCAATCCTGAACAAACCTATTTCATTAAAACAGCTGAGAATTGATTCATTCTCAGCTTAGTCCAAAACAAATTCTTCGTAAACAGTCCTTCGGCCTTATCACCAACCTTTGTTGTCTTTGGCAACCTGCCAAAAGCTTTTCTTGGCAAAACCCCCACAAAGTTCAAGAGACACTGACAAGAAGCAATGGAATTCAATGTTGCTTTTCCACAAAGAACCCAAGAAGACGAAGCTACCAACGTTGTTTTCCGGCAAAGTCCAAATGCCGTTGCTGTTCTTTTAAGCCTTATGGGAGTGGCCAATCATCTCCTGGCCTTACTCATGAGTCGTCCTTTTTGCTTCAGCTGCTCTTGCCTTCTGGCAGCTCTTCGCATGCATGCACTAGGAACAGGCTCCTCCTGTTCCTCTGCCTCTCTGCTGTCTGCCTCTGAAGGCACCAGAGTTCGCGCATCGCTCCCAGATGGCCCTGGCCCCATCTCTGCCTCCAACGCAGAGCCCTCATCTGGGCCTTCCCCTGACTCCAGGTCTGGCCCATCATCCTCCCCAGCCTCCTCACTGTCCAACTCCACTGCCAGGTCCTCAGGCTGCTGGTGGACCACAACAGAGGACTTCAACTCCCAGAATTCTGGGAGTTGAAGTCTACCAGGTTTAAAGTTGCCAAGGTTGGAGACCCCTAGTGTAGAGAGCAAACCCCACTCCCTTCTAGAACTGATGATATGATCTAATTGGGTAATGAAACATCTGCAAGAAAGCAACCAAGCTCAGACAGCACCAAGGACCCCATAGATGTCCTCCTCCTCCTCCCACACCCTCTCTTTTCTAGCACCGATGATGTGATCTAGTTGGGTCATGAAACGTCTGCAAGAAAACAACCAAGTTCAGAGAGCACCAAGGACCCCGCAGTGCGACCCTGAGCTACAAATATTCTCTTGCATTGGTTGCTTTGGCTCAAAGGGGATCCATCAGGTTTGCCTCTAATGAACTCCAGAAGCCTCTCCAGCTGCCTTTGGCATGGCTTTCGTGAATCCTGGAGACTTGCACATAACAAAGACTCCCTTCAGAGCGCCTATATGTATCCTGCTATAGGCACCTGACAGCCTGAAGCTGGGCAAGACTAGGCATGGCACTCAGCACTGGCCTATGCTCATCCTGTGTAGAAGGTAAAGGAGAGATCTAGGTAGAATTTTACAGCTGCTGCTAGGGGAAAACATGCCTTTGGGAGCATCGTTGGATCCCACAATACACATAATGGACAACCCTGAAGCTGACCTGGCCAAAGCCATATTAGAAGCTTCAGTGCTGCCACTGAGGGATAGGGAGGGGGCCAGTGGTGAAATCCAAACCGGTTTGCTACTGGTGCACGCTGTGTAACGAACGTGTTCTGAATGCACATGTCCAGTGCACACTAAACACGCACTGCGCCTGTGCATGCACGGTATGCGCCAAAAGGAGGATTGGGAAGGTAAATAGAACAGCGAGGGGGAAGGGATGAGCTGTGCTGTGTGATTTAGCTTCGCTAGAAAGTAGATGGCTAGAAAGCTCTGGTTTTCCCAGTTGCAATGTATGGCTGTGAAGGTTGGACCATAAGAAAGGCTGAGCGCCAAAGAATTGAGGCCTTTGAACTGGTGGTGCTGGAGAAGACTCCTGTGAGTCCTTTGGACTGCAAGGCGATCAAACTGGTCAGTCCTAGAGGAGATCAACCCTGACTGCTCTTTAGAAGGCCAGATCCTGAAGAGGAAACTCAAATACTTTGGCCACCTAATGAGAAAGAAGGACTCCCTGGAGAAGAGCCCAATGCTGGGAAAGATTGAGGGCAAAAGAAGAAGGGGACGACAGAGAACGAGGTGGCTGGATGGAGTCACTGAAGCAGCAGGCATGAGTTTAAATGGACTCCAGAGGATGGTAGAGGACAGGAAGGCCTGGAGGAATGTTGTCCATGGGGTTGCGATGGGTCGGACACGACTTTGCAACTAACAACAACAAAAGAAAGTAGAGTTGGCCATGCCCACCCAGGTTTTGTGGTTCCCTGTGGGTTGTTGTTGTTGTTGTTGTTGTTTTCTGTAGGAAACGGGTCCAAATGGCTCTTTAAGTGTTTAAGGTTGCAGATCCCTTTAGCCATTTGTATAATGTCCATCAGTTGCCTACATCCAGAAGTTCTCAGAGCGAAAGACGATCAGCATAGCAACAAAAACTGCAGGAAAAGCTTCATCAAACAGCACTGGGGGAAAAGAGAACTGGAAAAGAAGAGAGAAGATGTGGTGCTTTGCCAGGATTATTTTCCTCCTTTGTTGCTCTGCACGATGGGGCAACCGAGCCCGAGAATCACAGACCGAGCGCTGAATATAGAAGTCACCTCTGTTGCCTGTTTTCACCACAAATTACACCGTGCAATTATAAACCTGTGGTAGATTGGACCATGCCTTATAGATAAGAGAACGAGAAGGCAGCTTCCGCCATGCTACTGGTCTTGTTGCCTTTCACAACGTGCACAGGTGTGCCTCACCTTTTGGGCGTGCCAAGGTTTCAAGAGCAGCAGGGGCCACTACTGACGTGATAGCAGTGTTTCATATATTTGAGGGATTGTCGCAAAGATGAGCAAGTCAACCTATTCTCCAAAGCACCAGAAGGCAGGGCAAGAAGAGAAGAGAAGAGAAGAGAAGAGAAGAGAAGAGAAGAGAAGAGAAGAGAAGAGAAGAGAAGAGAAGAGAAGAGAAGAGAAGAGAAAATATGGAATGGAATAGAAGAGAAGAGAAGGGAAGGGAAGGGAAGGGAAGAGAAGAGAAGAGAAGAGAAGAGAAGAGAAGAGAAGAGAAGAGAAGAGAAGAGAAGAGAAGAGAAGAGAAGAGAAGAGAAGAGAAGAGAAGAGAAGAGAAGAGAAGAGAAGAAAAGAAAAGAAAAGAGAAGAGAAGAGAAGAGAAGAGAAAATATGGAATGGAATGGAATAGAATAGAATAGAATAGAATAGAATAGAATAGAATAGAATAGAATAGAATAGAATAGAATAGAATAGAATAGAATAGAATTTTTTATTGGCCAAGTGTGATTGGACACACAAAAGATTTGTCTTTGGTGCATACGCTCTCAGTGTACATAAAAGAAAAGATACGTTCATCAAGAATCATAAGGTACAACACTTAATGATAGTCATAGGGTACAAATAAGCAATCAGGAACCAATCAATATCAATATAAATCGTAAGGATACAAGCAACAAAGTTACAGTCTTGCAGTCATAAGTGGGAGGAGATGGGTGATGGGAATGATGAGAAGATTAATAGTGATGCAGACTTGGTGAATAGTTTGACAGTGTGGAGGGAATTATTTGTTTAGCAGAGTGATTCTAGTTCAAATTTATAACATGTACAGGGCGAGATGTTGGCATTAACCAGATTTGGCCAATATTTTTTTTCTCTTCTCACGCCCTCATTTCTTTCCCTTATCGTTTCTTACCTGGTTTGTGTCCTTTACATAATGTTGCTCACATCCCAGGGAAATGGTGCGATGGGTAGATAATTAGGTTACACATGTAGGTGTCCGTCCAGCTGTGATGGACTTACACTTGTTCTTATCTCGCCTCAATTATTGTATTGGTCCATCTTCCTTTCTAATCTGATTATTCTATAGATTTAATCACTGCAGCCAGCAAAGGATGCCTCTGTGTGTGTATTTGTGTGTGGGTTGGGAAGCTGGGCTGGAAATACTGCACAGATAATGCTCCACTTATGTCCACCATTGAGTCCAAAATTCTTATTGCTAAGCGAGACAGCTGTTAAATGAATTTTAACAACTTTCATGACCTTTCTGGCCCTAGTTGAATCTGGCTTCCCCCATTTATTTTATTTTTTTATTTATTTTTAGTTGTCAAACACAACAGTATATATAAGTATAAGCATGAAATAACCATACAAATTGGATACAATCAAAGGGAACATTAGGACAGGAACGGTAGGCACGCTGGTGCTCTTATGCACGCCCCTTACAGACCTCTTGGGAATGGGGTGAGGTCAATAGTAGACAGTTTTTGGTTGAAGCTTTGGGGATTTTGGGAAGAGACCACAGAGTCAGGTAGTGCATTCCAGGCATTAACAACTCTGTTACTGAAGTCATATTTTCTACAATCAAGATTGGAGCGGTTCACATTAAGTTTAAATCTATTGTGCGCTCATGTATTGTTGCGATTGAAGCTGAAGTAGTCTTCGACAGGAAGGACGTTGTAACAGATGATTCTATGAGTTAAGCTCAGGTCATGTCGAAGGCGGCGGAGTTCTAAATTTTCTAAACCCAGGATTTCAAGTCTGGTGGCATAAGGTATTTTGTTGTGATCAGAGAGGAGTGGAGAACTCTTCTTGTAAAATATTTCTGGACACGCTCAATTGTATTAATGTCCAAAATGAGGCGTGGGTTCCAGACAGGCGAGCTGTCTGGAATCCCCTTTCGAGAAATAAAATAAAATAAATTTATTCTATTTCTCAAAAGGGGATCACGTGCAGTGGTAGGTTTCAAATTTTTTTACTACTGGTTCTGTGGGCATGGTTTTGTGGGTGTGGCATGGTTTGGTGGGCGTGGCTTGGTGGCCATAGTAGGGGAAGGTTACTGCAAAATCCCCATTTCCTCCCAATCAGCTGGGAATTGGGAGAGAGAGAATTAATGGGGGAGGGGCCAGTCAGAATTTTTACTACCGGTTCTCCGAACTACTCAAAATTTCCGCTACCGGTTCTCCAGAACTGGTCAGAACCTGCTGAAACCCACCTCTGATCACATGAACCTGGGACACTGCAATGGTCATAAATAGGAATCAGTTGCCAAGTGGCTGAATTTTGATCCTGTGACCCTGGGGATGCCGCAATGGTCGTAAGTGTGAAAAACGGTCATAAGTCACTTTTTTTCAGGGCTGTTGTCACTTCAACCAGTCGCTAAACGGACTCCCCGTATGAATATAGTTATTATTATTATTATTATTATTTATTCGATTTTTATACCGCCCTTCTCCCGAAGGACTCAGGGCGGTGTACAGCCAAAAGTAAAAACAGACAATACAATATACAATTTAAAATACAAATTAAAAAACTTATTTTATAATTGGCCTAAAAAACTTTAAAATATATAAAACTAAAACCCCATTAAAATTAATATTAAAAAATTTAAAATCGATAAAATTTAAAATCGATAAAATTCAAGCCAGCCCCGCGCGAATGAAAAGATGTGTCTTCAGTTCGCGGTGGAAGGTCCGAAGGTCAGGTATTTGGCGTAAACCCGGGGGAAGCTCGTTCCAGAGTGTGGGAGCCCCCACAGAGAAGGACCTTCCCCTGGGGCCCGCCAGCCGACATTGCTTGGCGGACGGCACCCTGAGAAGTCCCTCTCTGTGTGAGCGTACGGGTCGGTGGGAGGCATGCGGTAACAGTTGAGGATTATCCGTATAAATATATAATGTTTTCCTGCCGAAAGAAAAACAGGCAGTACTGGGGTAAACAGAGACCTCAGTTCGAATTCTTCCTTTGTCAAAATGTCACTTCTCTGGGAATTTGGGTAATCCAGTCACTTTCTCCGGGGCTTACCTTCCAAGCCTGCTTTGGCAAACTGTCAGGAGATAAAGGCTAGGAAGAATTTCATTCCCTAAAGCGTTTGCAGAATGGTTAAATAGTCATTATTTTGCTACTGATTGTATTTGTGGGAATCAGATTTTCTTCAGAGATGGTGAAAAATGTAGCCACTATTCAGGGAAGGCACACAGTTCAATCCAATTTCCCATAAACGTCTTGATTTCTAATGCCCCAGCTTTGCAAACATTCACCTTCCCAAAAGGTGCCTTATACACTGTAAGCCGCCCTGAGTCTTCAGAGAAGGGCGGGATATAAATGTAAACAAACAAAAAAAAAAGCTATAGCTTATTAAGTGATGTGTATCCTTAACTGAGGGACGCGGTGGCTCATTGGCTAAGGCACTGAGCTTGTCGATCGAAAGGTTGGCAGTTCAGCAGTTCGAATCCCTAGTGCCGCGTAACGGGGTGAGCTCCCGTTACTTGTCCCAGCTTCTGCCAACCTAGCAGTTCGAAAGCACGTCAAAAATGCAAGTTGAAAAATAGGAACCACCTTTGGTGGGAAGGCAACAGCATTCCATGCGCCTTTGGTGTTGAATCATGCTGGCCACATGACCACGGAGACATCTTTGGACAGCACTGGTTCTTCGGCTTCGAAACGGAGATGAGCACCGCCCCCTAAAGTCGGGAACAACTAGCACATATGTACGAGGAGAACCTTTACCTTTAAGTCTTGGGCCAGGTCTCTCCTCGTCTCCCAATCTTGCACCGATTCTTTGAATTTTTCTATGCTCTGGCTGGTGTCCGCTTTGATGGTGTTGAATGTCTTGCTGATTCTCAACGGAAGAGTGAAGGTGATGGTTAGAAAGTCTCATGTGTGAGGAGAGCCTTTACCTTATCCTTAACTGAAATGATAATAGATTCTTCAGCATCCCACCTCAGCCAAATATAAAGAAATAAAATGAAGATAGCATTCAGACTTCCCGTCTATACACACTTATTCTAAGTGTGTAAATACAAGTACACTGATCTCTGTAAAACAGAGGGCCATCAAAACCCAAAATCAGCACTAAAAGGGCCTTTCACCATCAGCCGAAATGTTGAGTTAAAGGAGACATTTATGTCTGATTGTAGCTGCCCAGAGTTGCTATGTGGTAAGACGGGTAGCGAATAAATTTAATAAGTAAATAAATTGTACCCAGCAAGTTCTAAAGGTTTGAGGAAGATGGCTTCAGCTCTTAAGATTTGCCGGTCAAACCACTAAATCTACTGTGTTTCCCCGAAAATAAGACCCTGTCTTATATTTTTTTGAACCCCGAAATAAGTGCTTGGCCTTATTTTTGGGGAGATTTTATTATTTTGAGGAGCGTGGAGCAAGACAAGGCTCCCCTTGCCGTCTTACCTGATTTCCAGCTGTGTCTCCCTAACCCTAACCAGGGGAAATGGCAGGGACCGGCTGCGCATGTGGTTAAATATTTTCAGGGAGGGCTTATTTGGGGGGGGGGCTTATTTTAGCACATGCACTTATTTTGGACCTGATTGGCCTTATTATCAGGGGATGTCTTATTTTGGGGGAAACAGAGTAGTAGCTAGCTTTCATTTTTCAAGGCCAATAAGGTTACTACATGCTTCTTTCAAAAATAAATCCCAGACTCTAAGTAAAAAAAAAAGAGGTTTAAAAAAGTGATCTCAGTGATCTACTAGCATTTTCTAGGACCTGAAATGCCTGAAAATATACACTGTTTCCCCGAAAATAGGACCCAACCGGAAAATAAGTCTTACCATGATTTTTCAGGAGGCTCGTAATATAAGCCCTACCCCCCAAAATAAGCCCCAGTTACGACTGTCAGCCAGATGGTTGCATTTAGTACCGTATTTCTCCCAAAATAAGACCTAAACAGAAAATAAGCCCTAATGTGTCTTTTGGAGCAAAAATTAATATAAGACCCGGTCTTATTTTCGGGGAAACATGGTATGTTTTTTTAAAGTTTTAAAAGTTTTTTAAAAGATTTGGACAAAAGATAGGTACCTTCTTTCATATATGGTGGCTATGCTCCAAAACTAAAAAATATTGGATGAAGGTAAATGGTTAGTTACAGGAAGTAACAGGCTACAAGATAGAATACACACCAGAATTGTTTCTTCTAGGAATAATGAAAAGGAAATATGGAAAAAGAAACATATATTATTCTGCATATATGCAGAATAACATATGATAATATATATGATAACTGCAGCAAGATTGGCTTTTTGCTCAGTGTTGGAGAAGTCAAAACACACCCTCTGAAGATTTAATAATTTAAAAAGTATTGGACAGCACCGAATGGACAAAATTACTCTTGAATTGAAAGGATTGATGGATTCGGATTTTTACGTAATATGAGAGAAATGCTACAATAGGATCGAAAATAGAAGGAAAAAAAGGGGATAGAACTCTAAATAGAATGTAAAATTAATATAAATGTATGGAACGTAGGTGAATACTAATAGGAGGATATAAAAATGGTCACAGCCATGTGTAAGCGGTGAATAAGAATTGTTTAACTGTAAAAACTTAATAAAAATAAAATAAAATAAAAGTTTGGCCTCTGTGGCTCAGGCTGCTAATGCAGTCTGTTATTAACACAGCTGCCTGCAATTACTGCAGGTTCTAGTCCCACCAGGCCCAAGGTTGACTCAGCCTTCCATCCTTTATAAGGTAGGTAAAATGAGGACCCAGATTGTTGGGGGCAATAAGTTGACTTTGTATATAAATATACAAATAGAATGAAGACTATTGCTAACATAGTGTTAGCTGCCCTGAGTCTCCGGAGAAGGGTGGGATATAAATGCAAATAAAAAAAAAACAAAGACCAAAATCTGGTCCCTTTAACGCTACAGCAAGATCAAAGCTTTTGCTCAGAGAACGGTTGGAAATATTCTTGAAGAAATCAATGAAGAAATTGTACCATAAACATCCTTTGAAATACCCAGATCATGAAGGTGGGGGGGAGAGACATTAGCAGAGTTTTGATTGAGAACGTAATCATTTGCTTTTTTTTTACTAAAATACCAATCCTGATTTTTCTCTTTCGTTTACAGGAAATGAACGGAATGGCTTAGACTTCAGCCGACAGGTAAAAGCCTACGAAAATGCTTTTCATTGACTTGAGTTGTAAATGGTTTATATTAAAGGAGATAAAAGAATACTCAAATGTTTTGATGGAAAACCAGATTTGGGACAAACAGTTGGATATTTTAATGTCTTGGGGCAAAATTTGACCGTGACCTGGTTTTATGTCTCCAATTTTCCAGTTTCCAGTTGTAGCGTGAGAATGGAGTTGCGAGTTTATAAGAGACTGAGCTGGTTTTGCACAATCAGCCAAGACATTTCATACCGATGGCTGTTACGTTCATAAGCTTTAAATCAAAATATGGCACGTACAAAAATGCCTTCAAACCAAAAACCAAAGTATCAAAACAAAGCCGCTGTACATTCTTCTTCCTGATTTGATACTTTTCTGGTTCAAGAAAAAAATATTCCATGAAGGATCTTACCACTTCCTTCCGAAGCTCAAGAGCTGGAGAAAGTTTTCCCATATGTTTATTGTATTTAAACAGAGATCAAACTCCACTCTAGCACTGATGATCTAACCTAGTTGGGTAATGAAACGCCTGCAAGAAAACAACCAAGCTCACAGATTACCAAGGACCCCACAGTCCTCCTCCTCTTCCTCCTCCTCCCCTCCACACTCCCTTCTAGCACTGATGATGTTCCCTAGTTGGGTAATGAAACGCCTGCAAGAAAACAACCAAGCTCAGAGAGCATTTGGGGCCCCACAATTTTCTTATACGTCCCATTATTTTCAGGTACATAAGGAGCCTCTGGTCCTTTGTGAACAACGTTTGGAGACCCATAATCCCCTACACATTGCTTTGAAAATGAAAAAGCCTTCTTTCCAACCCCGTCTCCTAAAATTCAGGTTGCAAACAAAGTTCCTTCAATTCCTATAATTTAGAAGGTTGGATGCCTGATTGCCTTTCTACTTCCTTTTCAGCATTTTGCGACTTTCAAATTTCAAATCTTTGTTGTCAGTGCACAACATATGTACAATGAGATTGGTTGAGCTCCCTCAGTGCATCCCCACAACACAATACAACTCATAGTAAAGACAGAAAATCCCTAACCCAATAAATCATATTAACAAAACACCCAGTCCTATTGCACCAGTGTGAACATGTTACACATTGTGCCGGCCCTGCAGTCCATCATACTGCGTAGTTATGACGTTATTTCTCATTCAGGATACATAAATGTCATTCGTAATGACTTTCATTATCCTGTACTTTCTGCCCATAAACTTAGATTTATTTTATTTTATTTATTTATTTATTTTGTCACAACAATATATATAAGTATTATACAGAAAAGATTATATAGTGTATAAACATATATATGAGTAAATAATAGGAGGAATAAGCATATATATATATATATATAAGAAGAAGAAAAGAAAAACAATAGGACAGGAACGGTAGGCACGTTTGTGCTCTTATGCACGCCCCTTATGGTCCTCTTAGGAATGGGGTGAGATTAATATTAGAAAGTTTTTGGTTAAAGCTTTTGGATTCTTGATCCCCTGCTAAATTTGGAAAATAAACTCTAACCAATCCCAGTCTGGATTCAATCTCTTTTTTTTTCCCAAAAAAAAATGGGAGCAAATTTACTAGACAGTCGTCTGGCTGAGATGGATCATCAATAAAACTTTTCTTGAGTTTCCTTTGGTATTCCCATCTCAACGTGTATCAATTTGTTGGTTCACGCACACCTCTGGTAGAAAGGATTGTTGTTCAGAAACACACCTGTGCTGGCGATGACTTGTTTGGCAGATGTTGTTAGCAGGGGGGAGGCGGGAAAAATATTGCAATAGATGTTCTTGATAAGGTTGAGAGCAAAAGCTGTCTGGTTGTTTGTCATATGACACCCCAACAAGATAGGATTCGCGGATGGGTTAAATGTGCTACTCGGAACATCGTACATCTTAAGAAGGTACTTGGTTGATACCTAGGATGCTGGCAGCAACCATATCAACCATTAGCACCAGTCAATGGTATTTGTGATGCATTTTTGAATGTTCTTTTGACTGAGTTTCATGTTTAATGAATAAAGTTAATAATAGTAATAGTAATAGTAATAATAATAATAGCCTTTATTTTCATTGAATAATGTATACAATGAAATTGGTTTAGCCTCTACTGGTGCAATCCATAACAGAAAATACAAGACAACATGAATAGTATAGAGAATAATCCTTATACAAGTAATTGGGGGGGGGGGAAATAGTCATTTTTTGTCAGATGTTTGTCTGAGCTAAGTTTGGTTGACGTTTCTGAGGGTGACGCAATGAAGGGGCTTGTTGGGCAATTCCTATTGTGTCTGAGGGCTAATCCTATCTTTGTTGGATCATGGGTGAGGGTATTTGCTTATGAATAGAGCTATCTATCTCTTTATCTCTTAAGTGCCGACATCCACTGTGGGCTATTAGGAAAGGTGGGGGCTGCTTTCCAAGAGCATGTTTCTCCATTTTCTCATCCAGGAAAATATAATATTCTGCCTTTTTAAACATTTCTCAAAATATTTCATTCTTCTGGGAGAGGAGCGCGTGCTAAGTTTCTACAATCCTCGCGGTTTCCTTGTTTGTCGCTTTGCCAAAGTTGCTCGAAAAGTCGAAATTGGTTCATGATTAACACCCACTTTTTTTTTTTTCCTTAAGCAGTTCTTGGCTGATCTAAGCAACTTGAAATCTGGGTGGTCCTAATGCGAGAAGCCGTCAGGAGACGGAGTTGCTAGAGGCTAGACTGAGAAGTAAAAATAAATTTAAAAAAGAAAAAAATCTCAGGGGAAGATAAGGACGAATTCCTTCCGTAGCTTTGCTGAGGAAACTCCGTGAATGTCTCTATGTTGGTTAGCAAGAGTTGACTTCAGTTTTGACGTTTTAGTTTGCCTTCTACAGGAGGGTGGATGCAGAAAGGGGTTGTTTGTTTGTTTGTTTATCTACAATGCCTTCACTTCAGAGGTGAAATCTAAAAATTTTCCCTACTGGTTCTGTGGGCGTGGCTTAATTGGTGGGTGTGGCTTGGTGGTCAGGTGACTGAAGGGGCATGGCCAATAATAATAAATAATAAAAATAATAAAATATACAAAACTTGGGAGCACACCGGTCTACCTTCTTTAAAAATAGAGGCACCGGTCTACTAATTGCCTTTTTTTGGAAGGCACCGGTCTTCCTTCTTTAAAAATAGAGGCACCTGTCTACTAGCTGCCTACAGCGCTGATCAGCTGTAGTGCGGTCCTTTGAAGCATCGCGGCAGTCATTTAAGGCCGTTTGCAGCTATATCACCATCGAGAGCTTCAGGGACAGAGAAGAGGAACAGCGAGGCGTGGGCGGTGGAGGGGGCAGGGATTTTTGCTACCGGTTCTCCAAACTACCCGTCCCCATCGCTACCGGATCGCGCAATCCGGTCCAAACCGGGAACATTTCACCCCTGTTTCAGTTGGTTAAAAGCAACTAGCACAGTTTAGTGTTTGAAATGAGTTTCCATTCTGGCAGGTTCTGGAAAGGAAAATTGTTCTAGAAGCAGAATGATGGAAAACGTGGACATATCAGAAACCAGAAAAACTTCTACCAATAGAGGAGAAAATATTTGTAGTTCAGGGTTGAATTGAGGGATCCTCGGTGTTTTCTGAGCTTGGTTCATTGGTGGGATTCAGTTGGTTCTCTCCGGTTCAGGTGAACTGGAAGCAGGGGCTGTGGGAGGCTCTGCCCACTCACCTGGATGTCATCACATCCCATTTTTGATGCTCTGCACATGTGCAGAAGACTCTACACTTGCACGGAGGTTGTGCATGCATGCAAAGCATGCGGGTGCTCTCATTTGCGAACCGGTAGTGAAATTCAGTGAATACCATCCCTGGCTCAGTTGTTTTTTGGGGTTTTTTTTTTGCAAACGTTTCATTACCCAAACTAGTAGCATCATCAGTGCTAGAAGTCTGTAGGAGAGCAAATTTCCCTCCCTTCTAGCACTGATGAGGTTACCTAGTTCGGGGAAAGAAACGTCCTGCAAGAAAACAACCAAGTTCAGACAGCACCAAAGGACCCCCTCAGAAAAGCTTCTTTTTCATGTCAACTATTTGGGACATGAGAATAAAAGAAAACAAGAGAGAAGGGGGCACCAGAGAATGAGATGGTTCGATAGTGTCATCCAGAGGTGGGCTTCACATTCTGTTACCACCGATTCACCAAGCACTGGAAATGTGAGCGTAAGCACGGACCGTCCATGCATGCGTGCAACGTCAAAAAACAACACGGCAATTCGCTCACATGCGCGCCCTCCGCACGTGTGTGTGGTGTCAAAACCACAGTGATATAGGACAGGATTGCGCTCAGGTGGGTGGGCGAGGGTAGGGTGCACCCACCCACAGGTCACTACTACCAGTTCAACTGAACTGGTTCGAACCGACTGAATACCTCCTCTGATGTCATCGATGTGGTGGTCTAGGTTTGGACAGATTCCCGGAGACAATAGAGGACCAGGTTGTGGTCCCTGTGATCACGAAGAGTCAGACACAATTTAGCAACAGAACAACCAAAAAATCGGGACTGTTTGTGGAAAGATTGCCCAGATAAAGCCGGAAAATATTATCCCAATATTAGTTCCTCAGTTTCATTTGGAAGATACTAAAATGCTACTGTCTGTGACCCCATTGGTGCATCCATGTCTAAGTCCGTGTCCCAAAAACAAGGTCCGCTATTCTCCATGTCTAGATATTATTGAAGGCATCTCCAGATGTGCTGGATGGCCATTCCCATCCATTGATGCCAGCATGGATAATTTCATTTGCTGGACCCTGGAAGGATCGCGTGGTACGGTTTATGCCAACATCAGTGTTGAAATGCTCTTCTTCTATCACTTCACAGGAATAAAACCAGAACATAAAATGGTATGACGATTTAATGTTTAAATCTATGGGGGGTTTTTTTTATGCACAAGTTCCTAAATCTTCTGACTGCAACGATAGGTTCGTAAGGGTGAGAACAGCTGTCCACAAAAACAGCAGCTGGCATCGCAGAAGGTTGACTGGAAAAGATTTGGAGTGATTAGTGCCCCAGCTTGGCTAGCAAAACGAGACTTTTGCTATGCCGACGGTATGCAGAAGAGCGCATGTAAGAATTACGCAATCGGTTAGAATATTGATCCTAGGAAAGGGAATTGCCTGCCTGCCTGCAATTACAAGAAAGGGCGAAGTCATCAGATCCTGGTAGTGTGAGAAAGTTGATGGACAAGGCAACCCAAGACTCTTTCGATGGAGCCCAGAGCAAAGCGGTAACCCCCGCCCCCACCTACTCACATACCGCAATCTCATCTCATACTTAGAACTTTGTGACTCATGGCAGAAAACTTTCATCGGAAAAACGGCACTCTGAAATGACTCAAACCATGGCTTTTCCACCATGCCAAGATGGAAATGAACGGGATTCCAACCGTAAGAAGAATCCAACAAAGGGTTTGGTAGCTGAAGGACAACTAGGTGGCAGTTCCTAGTAGGAACCTCTTAAATGTTTGGTTTACGTCCTTTGTTGTGCCAGAACCAGCTCCTTCTCCACTGTTCTTTAGAAACAGCTTGGCATATGTACACCAGTGGTGACCAATCAATAACCAACATTTTTTTTCTTTATTGATTAAATGTATATGCTGCCCATCTCACTATCAAGAGATGACTCTAGGTGGCTTACAATACATATATCTATCTATATAAAAATGGCTGTGTGTGTATGTATGTTCCAGCATAACTCGGGAACACCTTGAGCAATTTCAACCAAACTTGGTACACAGATGACTTACTCTCTGGAAAAAAATACTGTGGTGGTAAGACACTCCTAGCACACCTCGGGGTGCGTGTTCTGTTAACATACAGCCTGTTGTGCCTTAAAATGGCTTCTACTGTACTGCCTTAAAATGGCTTCTACTGTGCCGCACAGTGGAGTTGCCATGGTAACAGCTTCACAGTATTCCACAAGGGGGCTCCCTCTGGTAAGGGGGAAAACCCAACATTAGAAATTATGTTTGGTCCGGACATTTTCAACAAGGCTTTGATTATTCTTGAGGACAAACGAAGGGCACCAGTACGAGACCGACACAGCGTACTTCACGCAGATTAAATACGAGAAAAGAACTACAACGTCAAACAGCTTAGTGCATATATCACGGACAAGAATCCACTTCTAAATCAAGATCAGAAAAAAGCATACCAAATGATCATGGATCAGCTAATAAAACAAGAAGGTCGTGTCAGTTTACTTGACGCTTCTGGGGGCAGAGGGAAAACAATTTTTAACTAATTTAATTCTCGCCAAAATCGGGGCTCAGTGTGAATTTGCTCTTCCTGTCTAATACAGGATTGGGATAAATGAATACCAGGGCAATGCTGGGTTATCAGCTAGTAGCAGTATAAAACAGAAGGTGAAAAACATTCAACCTTGCGTATGGAAAGCGAAGACATTACAATGGACAACGAAGTGGACAAAAAGGAGCCAAGTGTAGATGGGCAGAGGTGGGACCTTCTCGTAATCTACTAGCCACCTCCAGAATGGGATGTCCCCTTTGGGGTTCCAAGCCAGTTGGCAGAACCAGGTTTCTCAGGACCTTTTGGAAAGCCAAGAAGGTAAGGATGGATCTCACAGGGTATAAGCAACTCACACTGTACGCTAAGTCGTAAGACATGGCAATATGGTCCAACACATTGGATAAAAATGTTGGCTGCACCACCACATGACAGAACTTCCAAATCAGCTTCAACGTTTGAAAATAGGGACAGTCTATGGAACCTGTTGACTTGGAAGAGGTGCCTCCAGATGATTCTCCTCGGGGTAAAGATCTTATCTGATTGCTGGGACTTGGAGGGCACTGAATCAAAGTTCTGCTAGGTGACTTTCCCCCGACACACACACACTTAGTAATTGCATTAGCTGTTCTTGGAGTGGTTTCGATCCTCTTCCTTGGATGGAGAATCCAATAACCAACCGAGGACGTGGTCCATTGGAGTCTTACCGCAGCAGAAGCCAACAAGAATGTGATAAGGAGAAAAAGAGGGTTGTCACAACATCAGGAAGAACAACAAGGAGGACCTGCAGGGGAAAAAAGTGATAAGGAGGAAAGTCAGCTCAGGGAGAGGAGGTGAAAGATAAGTGCTCGGGTGGGAAGAGGTGTGGTTGTGCCAAGCTTTGATGGGAAAGAAGAGAAACCTGAAATTAGTGGGCTATAAAGAAAGATCTCAGGAGCAACACCTGGAAAAAGGTCAGAGGGGAGGATAACCAGGTGGGAACATGCAATATTTTTAAATGTTTACCAACCAGCTGATCTTATGCATTCAGAAAATATAGGTGTCATGGATGGGAAGTATAGAGAATTCACAAAGTACCGTAAAACAGTGGTTCTCAACCTATTCTTCCTCATGGACCCCTTTTAACAGATAACAGATTAACAGAGTTGGAAGGGACCTTGGAGGTCATCTATTCCAACCTCCCACCCAAGCAGGAGACCCTACACCATTTCTGACAACTCTCTTCCTGAAAGCCTCAAGTGGTGAAGCTCCCACAGCTTCTGAAGGCAACTTCTGTTCCATGGGTTGATTGTTCTCACTGTCAGAAAATTTCTCCTTATTTCTAGGTTGAATCTGTCCTTGTTCAGTTTCCATCCATTGTGCTTTGGAGAATAGCTTGACCCCTTCCTCTCTGTGGCAGTCCCTCAAATATTGGAAGATGGCTATCCTGTCTCCCCTGGTTCTTCTCTTCACTAAACTAGCCATGTCTTCTGTCCATCCATGGTTCACTCAGATGTCTTTCTTTCTTTCTTTCTTTCTTTCTTTCTTTCTTTCTTTCTTTCTTTCTTTCTTTCTTTCCTTCCTTCCTTCCTTCCTTCCTTTCTTCCCTCCTTCCCGCCCTTCCACTTTCCTCCCTCCTTCCCTCTCTCTCTCCCCCTCCCTCCTTTCTTCCTTCCTTTTGCTTTGGAAAACAGCTTGACACCCTCCTCTCTGTGGCAACCCCTCCAATATTGGAAGACTGCTATCATTTCTCCTCCGGTCCTTCTCTTCACTAGACTAGCCATGCCTAGTTCCTAGTTCATCGTATGTTTTAGCCTTCAGTCCCCTAAAATCATCCTGCTTGCTCTTCTCCGCACTCTTTCTAGAGCCTCAACTTCTTTTTTATAGTGTGGGGACCAAAACTGGATGCAGGACTCTAGGTGTGTGGCCTTACTAAGGCTTTATAGAGTGGAGTTAGTACCTCACTTTTAAATACCTTTTGCGGCCACGCACCATTATAACATTTCTTTAAGCCTTCGCTGACCCTCTGGGATGACATCGCAAACCACCGGTTGAGAAACGGTGTTGTCTAGACCTTCTTTGAAAGAATATTAGAGATATGAAGTATGGCACACCAAGACAGAAAGGTCTGAGAAAACAGATCTGTTTTGAGTCCCTACCTAAGGGGGTAACTCGGAGAAGGGTTGCTTCCATTTCCATTGGCAATTTCTTTCCGTAACGCGTAGCCTGCCATGAAGAATGCCAAAGAGTAGCTGAGATCAAAGATAGCTGGAATGGGCCTGTAAAAACTTGCCTGACTGGTGCCCTATATTGCTTTAGCGAATGGAAAGGCTTCCTCTTTAAAAGCAAAATAAAATCTGAATTGGACAGGTTATCCAATGTCAGTGTGACTTGAAGGTCTTAATTACAGAGGTCGTGCTGCAGATGTTGGACAGGCAACAGATGTTGAACCGAAGCAAAGGAGTTTCTTGGAAAAGGAGACCCGGTAAGCAAAGCTGAAGAATTTGCTGACGGGATCGCTGAGCTGGCTCCTCCTTTCCTGTTTGAAACTGAATGCGCAGCAAGTGAAACCAGGGTAGAAATGCCAAGAGATGTTGGGAAAAATTTTTTTTTACAGCAGCATCAAAAATGTTAATGCATTTGTTTTGAAACCTCTCTTTGGAAGGAAAGGAGTCAAGCACCCTTTGAAGCTATTGGTGTTTTTTTTTATTATTATTATTTTTAAACATTTTGATGGTATCTGAGTCTTGGGCCGGGTCTCTCCTCATCTCCCCATCTTGCACCCATCCTCTGAACTTTCCTGTCCTCTGGCTGGTGTCCACTCTGATGGTGTTGAAGGTCTTGCTGATTCTCGACGGAACAGTTAAGGCGATGGTTAGGTAAAGGTTCCCCTCGCACATATGTGCTAGTCCAGTGATGGCTAATCTTTTTGCAGTCGTGTGCCGAAAGCATGGGGAGCGGGGGGGCATATGCGCACGTGCCCGCACCTGTAATTCAATGCTACCCCTGCGTCCCCCGCGCGTTTGGCACGCGATGGCAAAAAGGTTACCAGTGGGCCCAGTAGGCCCGTTTTTCACCCTCCCCAGGCTCCAAGAAAGCCTCCGGTGAAAATGGCCTTCCCCACCCCCTTGGAGGCCCTCCAGAGGCCGGAAACAGCCTATTTCCCAACTTCCAGTGGGCCCAGAATGCCTGTTTTTTGTCCTCCCCAGGCTCCTGAGGCTTTCTTGGAGCGTGGGGAGGGCAAAAATGGCCTTCCCCACGCCTCCGGAGGCCCTCCGGAGGCCGTAAATGGCCCATTTTTCGACTTCTGGTGGGCCCAGAAGGCCTGAAAATTAACTGACCAACTTGTGCATGCACGCATGCCATAGGTTCACCATCATGGTGCTAATTGTTCCCGACTCTAGGGGGACAAGTAACGGGAGCTCACCCCGTTACACAGCAGCACTAGGGATCTGAACCGACAAGCTCAGCGTTTTAGCCACTGAGCCACCGCGTCCCTAAGGCGATGGTTACAAGGTCCAAAACTTAATCCAGAGGGTGGTATCGCAGCGGAAGTGAGTTCAGTCTCTGCAAACAAAGAACGTTTACTCATGGTTGAAGGATTGGGTCATTCAGTTGCCCACTGTCCCCTCTGAGAAAAACCACACGCCCAACACCGCTTCAACAAACCCCTGATGCTCCATCTCCAAACCGAACTACAACCCACATCTGTCGTATTCTCAAACCATGGTGTATTTCATTGCCTACACAACAAAGATGTTAGGTTGGGTTGGGTTGAAAAGAGCAGCCTCTCTCTTCCAGTTCTTGTGTTTGGAAAGATCTCCTGATAAAGGCCAGCTGCCAGGTCCTGAGGGGAAGAGCCATGTGCATGGGAATGTGCTAATCAAGAGCGTGAGATGTCTTTGAGTGGGGAGACCTTTCTCCTGGGGCCAGCCAAAGCTAAAACTGAGAAACTTAACAGAAGAACAGAGTTGGAAGAGACCCTGGAGGTCTTCTAGGCCAACCTGCTGCTCGAGCAGGAGACTCTGTATCATTTCAGACAAATGGTTGTCCAATTACTTCTTCTTTTTTTTTATTGAAAAAGTTTTACAAAAAAATTTTCCCCCATACATCCCCCCACTCCTCCCAACCTTAACCCTTCCCCTTACTCCTCCCTCTTTCCCCCATCCCCATCCCAACTTCCCAGAGCAAATACAGGGTATCGTATCTACCAATCATAAACTAAAATGTGCTAATTAACATAAACTCCCATCCCTCTTCTTTTTTTTATTTACATTTATATCCCGCCCTTCTCCGACGACTCAGGGCGGCTTACATTGTGTAAGGCAATAATCTCAAACCTATTTGTATATTTATATACAAAGTCAACTTATTGCCCCCCCAACAATCTGGGTCCTCTTTTTACCTACCTTATAAAGGATGGAAGGCTGAGTCAACCTTGGACCTGGTGGGACTAGAACCTGCAGTAATTGCAGGCAGCTGTGTTTTAATAACAGGCTGTCTTAGCAGCCTGAGCCACACCGCGGCCCAACTTGAGTTGAATCTCAACTCCCCTTTTCCATAAAAAAGAAGAAAAAGGAAAATATTAACACTAATGCAATTACATTCTATTCATTTAAAAGCTATTTCGTATTTTGTTATTTCAATCCAATAGGCTGATAATTCTACCTTCTCATCTAAGTCCATTAAGTTTCAAGTCCAATCTTCTATAATAAACAATATCCCATCTTTCAATGTTGTAATATCAAAAATTATTCCTCAGTATACCTTATAATCCATCGTATTTGTATATCCGTCATACATAATAATAAACATGTATGGTAAATGGGGTGTAAAATGTTTAGAAATTTATACTATGGGGAGTAAGGGGAAGAATATGAGGTAAATGTTAAAATGATATAAGAAAAGATGATGTTTATTATTATCTATGACAGATGTCTAATCACTTCTTAAAAACCTCCAATGATGAAGCATCTCAACTTCCACAGATTAATTGTTCTATTAATTGTCAGGAACTTTTTCCTTAGTTCTAGGTTTCTTCTCTCCTTGATTAGTTTCCATCCATTGCTTCTTGTGTGGAGAATAGTTTGACTCCCACTTCTTTGGGGCAGCCCCTGAGATATTGGAAGACTGCTCTCATGTCTCCCCTAGTCCTTCTTTTGATCAGACTCGACGTACCCAGTTCCAGCAAACGTTCTTTATATGTTTTAGGTGTAGGGCTTTAGGTAAATGGTATAGCAGGAGTAGACTAGACTAGACTAGGAGTAGACTTTAGGTAAATGCCTGAGCAGGAGTAGACTAGAAGACCTCCAAGGTCCCTTCCAAATGCTGTTAATTCTGTACTCTATATTCTTTTCTGTCTGGCAGTGGAAGAAGCGGTCTGGTGACTGGGTTTGAACAGCCCACTAAGACAACTTAATTTGGGGTGTTAATTTAGGCTAAGTGTGTTCCATGAACGCAGCAGGTGCTTGTAAGATTCTCCTTGTAGATGCTCTTGCTGTCAAGGAGCATATTTCCAAATTCCTCTTGGCACATGTCCTTCTTTTCTTCTCAATCTTGCTTCTCAATTGCCCCATGCATTCCTTCTCCATTCTCGTCTTGGGCCACATCCTGCCCTTGTCCATAAGTCCAGTTAGAACTTCCAGACATTAGAAGAAACAAAATGGAAAATATGTCACTGTTGAAAGACCCATCACAAGTCCACATGAACAGCTGCTGGACATAAATAAAGCAAACAAATCACATTTGCCACAAAATATTCTCTAACTTGGAGACTCTAGTTCAGGGGTGAAATCCAGCAGGTTCTGGAGAACCGGTAGTGGAAATTTTGAGTAGTTTGGAGTTCCAGGAGATACCACCTCTGGCTGGCCCCTGACTGGGGTGGGAATGGGGATTTTGCAGTAGCCTTCCCCCAGAAGTGGGGACCGAATGGGGATTTTGCGGTCTCCTTCCCCTAGGAGTGGGGAGGGAATGGGGATTTTGCAGTAGCCTTCCCCTGCCACACCCATCAAACCATGCCCACCAAGCCACACCCACAGAACCAGTAGTAAAAAAATTTGGATTTCACTGCTGCTCTAGTTGGGCTGTATTATGGTATCCATCATCGTCAGATGGTGCAGGATAAAAATTCCATCCTACATCTGGAAGGCTCCTGTGATAAAGATTGTCCTAAGAAAATATTTGTTAGGTTGACATAATATTTTGGCTTCTACTACATTTCCTTGACTGAATATTTAACAGCAAAATAGAAAAAAAAAGAACATATGCAAAATACCTTCTCCTTGGAGGTTGGTTAAGAAGCTAAACCCTTATTCACTCCCCTTAATTTTGTCATATTTTCATTGTACCAACAGAAAAGATTATTTGTAACTTGGATTTGAATTCTAGGTTTCTTGTGCTCTCTGAGCTTGGTTGTTTTCTTGCAGAGGTTTCATTACCCAACTAGGTAACTTCTTCAGGGCTTGAATAGAGTTTGGCTCTCTGTCCCACTCCCTTCTAGCACTGATGATGTTACCTAGTTGGGTCATGAAACTTCTGCAAGAAAACAACCAAGCTCAGTGAGTACCACGGACCCCCACCAATTCACGGTTCTCTTCTGCTATGTCATTTGACAAATTAGGAATAATTTCACTTGCATAACGTTGTCATGTGCCATCTGATTTGATGGCGTAGAATGACAAAGTCAATTCAGAGTGACAACAATATCTCGACAACTTAGCTCCATGAGGCATCCTAAGCCCATGTTTCAAGTTATCCTTGTTCCAATAGAAACAATGCACAAAGAGGCAAAAAATATTGGCAGGTATATTCCCCTGTGTTGCAATTTCATCTTATTTCTACCAGATTGCGGATTATGAGATAGCATGTTGGGTTTCTCTACTCCTGATCTGGTCTCCTTCCATCATCTATTCTTGGCATTTGCTAAACCTTGATCACTGTGCAAGTTAACACACGTAACAAGTGGCAATAGCATAGCTGTTAGTATTTATAAGCTAGGACTGTTTGGAGTTATGGTGTCTATATGAGGGAAAGCTTTGAAGGAACGTGGACAGATCGAGAAAGGTTTGGGGGATAGCAGGTTGGCCAGTGAGAAAGTTTTGTGCAAAACAAAAAAAAAGAAAGAAATGAAGACAAGGTAAAAAAAGCTTTGGGGAATCTTCAAATCATGAATAAGGAGATGAATGTGAATGTCAGGAAGGGAAGGAAGGAGATGGAGAACCTTCTTAGGGATGTGAGACCATGTGTAGACCATATCAGGTAGGGTCCATCACTAACCAAGTTAAGGAGCTTCCCATAGAGAAAAGAAACACAGAGGAGGTGTCAAAATTGTAACCTTCTCCAAAGCATTTGAATCAGAATTTCAACAGGTCTTTCTTTTTCCAAAAATTGTTAAGCAAGATGAGTTGGCTTCGTGTTGACGAGAAGGCAGAGTAAATAAGACTTCTCAAGTTGGTTTGACAGGTCTGGAGGCATCTGCCTACTTTTGGCTATCTACACCTGTATCATGTGTAGTTCTTCTCAACCCTCCCCTCTCGGGCCTGGCCAGGCATCGCTCCTGTTCCCGTAACTGGTTGAGGGTGAAGCCGCACTTCACACAGCTGGGTTGATCCCATGTCTTCCTGAGCTCTTCTGGTTGCCAAAAGTATATGGATCGGTTACAAAGAGGACTCGTCTCCTCCGATTATGATTAGTTGTATTCTGTCAATTTCACCTTTTTGCTAAGGACGAGCTGGAGCAGTAATTACAGGCAGGTTGGGAGATGTTCTCCCTTCGTAATTCTTGTGAAATGTTTATGAAATACCTTCCTCAAACGAGTTATGCAAGTTGGCTTTGATCGTCTTCCATCTCCCTCCATCTGTTGTTCACGGAGCTGTTGATGGTTGTTGTTTTCTTCCATCCATTTGGACACATTTTTAGAGTGACCCAAGAAATCCGTGCATCTTCCCAACCTGGTAGCCTCCGTTGATACGTTGGACCTCAACGTCCGTTCATTCCCAACTAACACCTCTGTGCGACTGCCTGTGTTTTAGCGTGTGTGAGTGGGCTTCTACGTTGTTAAGGTGTCTGTGTTTATTCTCCTGGAGTAATAGAGCTCTCTATTGCTTTTCCCAAAGATGATGGCAACTCTGTCATTGCAACCTCCACTGGAATAGAAGAGATCGCAGACAAGAGGAGGAATCGTTTTTTCCCCAGATTTAAGAAAAATGTAGATAATAAAGAGAAATAGATCTATTGTATATTTTTTTTCCATTTTCCCTTCCGGAATACCCGGGAGAAATAGTTCCGGTTTTCTTTCTATCTTCTGCCTTGTTATTTCATCCAGCCATTACCCCAAAATTTCCTAATCTTAGGGCACCACATGTGGTAGAACATCCCTTGATGGTGACCACACCTCCAACAATTTGGGGACCTGTTCAAGAACATCCTGGCCAATCTTGCTGGTGGCAGGTGCCATGGGCAAAACATTTCGTAAAGGTTTTCTTTATAAGAAATATCCTATTACACATACTAATGGCAAGTAGAATTGTGATAGCGCAGAATTGGAAACAACCAGAAATCCCTCCAGACCAAATTTTTTATATATATATATTTGGAAGTATTTAGGCAATGTTTCGATGAGGTCTCACTCATCATCTTCAGGCTTTGGCTTTGTTCTTATGTGAGCAAAGAACTTTGCTTTGCTCACATAAGAACAAACTTTGCTCACATAAGAACAAAGCCAAAGCCTGAAGATGATGAGTGAGACCTCATCAAACGCTGCCAAATACTTCCAATCTTATGGGAAAAGACCCGAGCGTGCCAAAACCTGCATATATATATATATATATATATATATATATATATATATATATATATATATATATATATATATATATATATATATATATATAAATATATATGTATGTATGTATGTGTGTATGTATGTATATATATGTATATTAATAATAATAATAATAATAATAATAATAATAATAATAATAATAATAATAATAATAATATCAGAATTGGAAGGGACCTTGGAGGTCTTCTAGTCCAACCCCCTGCCCAGGCAGGAAACCCTACACCATTTCAGACAAATGGCTATCCAACATTTTCTTAAAAATTTCCAGTGTTGGAGCATTTACAACTTCTGCAGGCAAGTTGTTCCACTGATTAATTGTTCTAACTGTCATGAAATTTCTCCTTAGTTCTAAGTTGCTTCTCTCCTTGATTAGTTTCCACCCATTGCTTCTTGTTCTACCCTCAGGTGCTTTGGAGAACAGCTTGACTCCCTCTTCTTTGTGGCAGCCCCTGAGATATTGGAACACTGCTATCATGTCTCCCCTAGTCCTTCTTTTCATTAAACTAGGCATACCGAGTTCCTGCAACCGTTCTTCATATATTTTAGCCTCCAGTCCCCTAATCATCTTCGTTGCTCTTCTCTGCACTCTTTCTAGAGTCTCAACATCCTTTTTACATCGTGGCGATCAAAACTGGATGCAATATTCCAAGTGTGGCCTTACCAAGGCATTATAAAGTGATATTGTGTGTGTGTGTGTGTGTGTGTGTGTGTGTGTGTGTGTGTGTGTGTGTGTATGAATGTTCAGAAATGGAGAGATTATCTATGGAAATGAAGGAGAGGGAAGACACCGAGAACCATTTAACATGGAATAGATGGTATTCCTGGATGCAGAGTAAATATAAAACCTAAGGGAGATCAAATTGTGAATAGAAGTTAAGTTAATTTAAACAAGGATGTAAGTTTAAGACAGAGATATTTAAAAGTAGAATTTGTGTAAAGAGGTTAAATAGGATAGAGACATCGATGTAGAAAAGCTGTTACTGGTATTGAAATTTTGATGCGTCTGTCTTTGTTTATATATTTTTTGTGTGCATTAGGTTTCTTTTTGTACTGCGTATTTTAATGTTTGGATATTATTATCCAAACATTGTGTATTTTTAATGCTTGGATATAAATATTATTATTAAATAATATTTAATCAATATTATTTTTTTTAAAAAGAAAGAAAGATCATTTCTTAGCGTGAATAAACTAGAGGAAGCCCAGCATGTGTGAATAGAATGAATTGATGGAAATTTCTATTGCATGTGACAAGCATCCTTTCTGCGGCAGTTTCCAAGAACAACTGAAAGAGAAATCCGTTGTTGGAAATTACACCACGTGCTTCCTTCGGTTTGGGTTGATCTTGCTGTTTAAACCAAACCATTCTGGTTTGTAAGCACTTAAGAAAGGAATTCCTCTCCAGCCTCCGACATCAAGCATAGGAAGGAATTTATTTTTTTCTAAAACAAGACATTTAAAAAGATGTAAATTAAGTTCAGAACAATCCTAATTACTAGAAAAGATTATCTGGTTAATAAGCCACAACACAAATTACGTTTTAATGAGTTTATTACATGAGAAGTCAACATGAATTTGAACCCAAAATTCTTCTACACGCCACCAATTTTAATCGGATCAACTTTACTATCTAAAATAAGTCTCAGACTCTGGCTAAGCAACATGAGGATCTTTTGAATGTAGGAATATAACCTGGGCTAGAATCTTGGCTTATCTAGTCCAGTAATCTATTCTCACAGAGGCCAATGAAATGCATTGGGAAGCCCCTTAGTCTTCCAGTTGATGGGCTTCAAAGGGAGTCCCACTGACCCCAAGTTTTGAAACCATGATGTAGGAAAATTTCTAACTAGCCCATCCTTGGGGATTCACCAAGCCAGTCTTGCTTTAACTGTGGTTTATGGCGCATCCAATTGGTAGGATTCATACCACATGCATAGTGTTTGGCATAGCATGATTGATATATAGACTGTCTTCTCTACCTCCTCCTCCTCCTCCTCCTTTCTTCTTCCTGCTCCTCCTCTCCTCCTCCTCCTCTTCTTTTTCTTTTTTCTTTTTCTTCTTTTTCTTTTTCTTCCTCCTCCCCTCCTCCTCTCCTTCCTCTTCCTCTTCTTCCTCCTCCTCCTCTTTCTTCTTCCTGATTCTCCTGCTCCTCCTCCTTCTCTTCTTCTCCTCCTCGTCTTTCTTCTTCTTCTTCTTCTTCTTTCTTCTTCTTCTTCTTCTTCTTCTTCTTCTTCTTCTTCTTTTTCTTCTTCTTCTTCTTCTTCTTCTTCTTCTTCTTCTTCTTCCTGCTCCTCCTCCTCCTTTCTTCTTCCTGCGCCTCCTCCTCTCTTCCTCCTCCTCCCCCTCCTCTTCTTTTTCTTTTTTCTTTTTTTCTTTTTCTTCTTTTTCTTTTTCTTCCTCCTCCCCCTCCTGCTTCCTCTTCCTCTTCCTCTTCCTCCTCCTCCTCTTTCTTCTTCCTACTTCTCCTGCTCCTCCTCCTTCTCTTCTTCTCCTCCTCCTCATCGTCTTCTTCTTCTCCTTCTCCTTCTCCCTCCTCTTCCTCTCCTTCTCCTTCTCCTTCTTCTCTTTCTCTATGACAGTAGTTTAGCAAGATGGAAACTTGGCCATAAAACAAGATGAACATTATGAAAATCCATTTACAGAGGAGTTACACAATTCCTCCAAAATGAAAGGAATATGTTTATGAGCTGATAATGTTGGGGGGTAGGAGGTTGCAGGACAGGAGCAAGGGATCAAGAGAGATCGACAGAGCAAAAATACATTACCTGAGGTACATCAAGGAAGGAAGATATGCATTCTATCTGGGAACAATTCCATTACTCAGATTTTTGAATAAATAATCCTATGGATTATTAATAATCTCTATCATGCATGACTTTCAGCTACTTGCAGATGTGTTAAATCAGTTCTGCTACCTGGCAGAGACTTTCTTGGTTGTTGTTTTTCCTCTATTGAATAAGGTTCTACCTTCCTTAATAGCCCCTCCTGACTAGGTGGTTCAGTGGCTAAGACACTGAGCTTGTTATTCAGAAAGGTCGGCAGTTCAGCGGTTCAAATCCCTAGTATAGGTCTCCTGAGTGAGCAGGGGATTGGACTAGATCAGGGGTCTCCAACCTTGGCAACTTTAAGATTTGTGGACTTCAACTCCCAGAATTCTGGATTCTGGATTCAGGATTCTGGGAGTTGAAGTCCACAAGTCTTAAAGTTGCCAAGATTGGAGACCCCTGGACTAGACGACCTCCAAGGTCCCTTCCAACTCTATTACTGTCACTCCTTCTCCAAAACTACACTCTGGTGGTGTCATTGTCTCAATTCAAAGGGGTTCTATACTGCCAGATCTTTTGAACACTCCGTGCACAGTGCATCTAACATTTCGTATTTGTGATTCCTAGTTCTGTTCATGAGAATTGCTCCGAAGCCATTCTTGGGGTGTTCTTTTCCATTCCCCTGGAGTTTTTATCCCGAAATGTCCTACGTTAAGTTGAATCCCAGGAGGAAATCCCACGAATTGAGTTTGCCTCCTCCTGCAGCAGCTACGAAGAGGAGGACATTTCTGCACTTTCCATATCTTCAGAGATTCGTTAAAAGCCAAGGACCACCTTACAACCATCTTACTTCCTGGTTCCCGGTGTTTTTCTCCTGCGAAATATTTCTAGGGCTGGCACGGAAGGAAAGTTTGAATCACCTCTTCTCCTTTTACACCTCGGTGGATCTGACTAATACGTTGAAGTCTCGGATGTCAGGAAGCCTAACACGATTTTGGGCCTTTGTTTTGCTAATCTGCATCCGATTTTTCTTACGGATCTGCATATGCAACTGGGGTTGTGTTAAACGGTTGGCTCCGCTGCACCCCAGCTTGTGTGGTTTGGTTGCCTTTGGAACTGATCGGTGACAGGCGATGAGCAAACCTTAGAAACCAGGAGAAGTTCTCCAGAGGTGTTGGGGTTCTCCATGGACACGTTGGACCTGAGGAAAGGTGGGGAGGGGGCAGCGAATCAACACTTCAAAGGCATTGAAGTGCCCATCTTGATTTGGCTCGACTTTCTCATGCCAACCTTACCTTATTTTTCCCATGTTGTTTAGAGCAGATATGCAACACGCCCATATTTCTGCTTGGAGCGCTTCCAAGGTCTTCTTCTTCTTCTTTTGGCAGCAAGGAACAAATTGATTTCACTTTGGAAAAGTCTTGCGTTTCTTCCACACTCCGGGCCATTGGTCTCTTTTGTTCAACAGGGAAAGGAAGAAGTACTTTTCTAGGAGCCAACTTCCTCCTCTTCGTCTTCGTCTTCTCCTTCTCCTTCTCCTTCTTCTCCTTCTCCTTCTTCTCCTTCTCCTTCTCCTTCTCCTTCTCCTCCTTCTCCTTCTTCTCCTCCTCCTCCTCCTCCTTCTCCTTCTCCTTCTCCTTCTCCTCCTCCTCCTTCTCCTTCTCCTTCTCCTTCTTCTTCTTCTTCTCCTCCTCCTCTCTCTCTCTTTACCTGCTGGATATTTTGGGGGGGGGTTGGTTTAACGGAGCTGGCCTTGAAAAGACCACATGTATCTTCAGCCGGCTTCTTTGGTCCTTGAGGAGTTGTGGCCGCAGAGAAGGGCCAATTATTTGTGATGCAAGAACATTCCTGGCAACATGCTGAGAAAGAACAAGGGATAAGAGGTATAACTTTTCTTGTTATCCTTAGTCCAGGGAGAGGGCCACCTCCCCTTCCTCCTCCTCCTCCTCCCTCTCTCAAATACCCGGCTGCATCGATGGGTAATGAAAGATCTCATAAGGTTGGGCGAGAAAAGATCTCATAATGTTAGGAAAACGTCAGAATGATCGTCGCATTTGGGCAGCAGAATCAGTTGCAAGGGAAATGAATACTTGTAACAATCTTGTCTTGGGGGTGTTTTAATTTGCATTCATGCCCTGATCTGGAGACCATCCGTGAAGGTCAAAATGCTGCAAGCAACTCTATACCAGTAGGCAGAGTAAGAGAATAACAGAGGCTAGAAGGGACCTTGGAGGTCTTCTAGTCCAACCCACTGCTCAAGCAGGAAATCCTATTCCATTTCAAACAAGTGGGTGTCCAATCTTTTATTGAAAACCTCCAGTGATGGAAGACCCTTTTTCCTCTTTTTATTGCCTCTTTCTCTTTCTTTCTCCTCTTTCTTTCTTTCTTCCTCCTCTTTCTCTTTCTTTCTTTTTTCTCCTCTTTCTCTCTTTCTTTCTCCTCTTTCTTTTCTTTCTTCCTCCTCTTTCTTTTCTTTTTCTCTCTTTCTCTCTTTTTTCTCCTCTTTCCCTTTCTTTTCTTTTTTTCTCCTCTTTCTCTCTTTCTTTCTCCTCTTTCTCTCTTTCTTTCTCCTCTTTCCCTTTCTTTCTTTTTTCTCCTCTTTCTCTTTCTTTTTTCTCCTCTTTCTTTCTTTTTCCTCTTTCTCTTTTTCTTCCTCCTCTTTCTCTCTTTCTTTTCTTTTTCTCCTCTTTCTTTTCTTTCTCTTCTTTTCTTTTCTTTCTTCCTCCTCTTTCTTTCTTCCTCCTCCTTCTCTTTCTTTCTCCTCTTTCTCTCTTTCTTTCTCCTCTTTCTCTCTTTCTTTCTCCTCTTTCCCTTTCTTTCTTTTTTCTCCTCTTTCTTTTTCTTTTTTCTCCTTTCTTTTTCCCCCCTCTTTCTGTTTCTTTCTCCTCTGTCTCTCTCTCTCTCTTTCTTTCTTTCTCCTCTTTCTTTTTCTTTCCCTTTCTCTCCTGCAATGTATCCTCCCCGCCATAAAAACGCTTCATGTTTTACAGGGGTTGTTATTTAAGCATGCTGAACGCTCTACAGTCAAATCCCTGGTAGAATTTAATTATCTCTCTTTTTTTTTTTTTTTGCCAATGGTCTATCAAAACTCTTCTCGCCCTCTGCTGGTTTTGGGGTGTATTGCACTAATGGCATGGGCGATGCTTTTTCTCTGGTTTTTGAGACAGATTTTTTTATTTTTTGGGAGTGCCCGATTTCAGGGTCCACAGCACACTTTTTCAGAGAGATGGAGCCAGATGGCAGGAGGCAGGTCTGCCCTGAAATCTGAGCAAACTATTTGTTTTTGTTTGTTTTTTTCTTGCATCATCCGTCCCAAGAACATGTGTCACTGGCTGGATTTGAAATCTAGTAAATAATACTTATGCGGTTGGGCTGTTTTATTCGGTGTCGGCCTCTGATCTGAACTATAAACCTTTTTCTTTTCTTTTTTTTTTTCTCTGACAGTTGTAGAACTTTGCAAAAGTTGGTTCGATAAAGGCACGCTTGTCCTTTGTTTCCAAATGTGTGTTAGCTTGCAACGATGGGGAAGGAAGCCATTGGAAAGAGTGCTTGGCAATAGGATGAATGTATTTTTTATGCACACTGAGAGCTTATGCACCAAAGACAAATGCCTTGTGTAATCACACTAGGCCAATAAAGAATTCTATCCTATCCTATCCTATCCTATCCTATCCTATCCTATCCTATCCTATCCTCTGTTCTGTTCTGTTCTGTTCTGTTCTGTTCTGTTCTGTTCCGTTCCGTTCCGTTCCGTTCCATTTTGTTCCGTTCCGTTCTTCTATTTAGTCCAATCTCTCTTCTCTTTTCCTCTCCTTTTCTCTTCTCTCCTTTTCTCTTCTCTTCCCTTCCCTTCCCTTCCTCTATTTATTCCAATCTCTCTTCTCTTCTCTTCTCCTCTCCTCTCCTCTCCTCTCCCCTCCCCTCCCCTTCCATTTTATTCTATTCTATTCCTCTATTTATGCCAATCTCTCCTCTCCTCTCCTCTCCTCTCCTCTCCCCTCCCCTCCCCTCCCCTTCCATTCCATTCCATTCCATTCCATTCCATTCTATTCTATTCTATTCTAATTATTTTATTCTAGGATTATTATTATTTTTTATCAAAAGGGCATGTGAGCCTTCTCCCAGGTGGCTGATGCAGCTTAAATATTAATTGTATTATAACCAAAAAAAATCATTTACAAAAAAAAACAACAACCAGCCAGTGAAAGACAATTTGGGACAATGGTAGGCTTCAGTCATTTTAGGAGAACACATGACCT